>NW_007732320.1:81331-94365 GCF_000696425.1 Galeopterus variegatus | reverse complement strand
CTGAATTCCACCAGTCCTGGGGTTTACTATTCCGTGATGGTCCCTTAACCCTGACCACAACTCTAAATAGTCACTCTATTAAACTGCCAGGCCCCTAACTGATGAAGTGGTTCTGTTTCTAATCCCATTTTCATTGTCTTTGCAGGTAAAGGTATTTTCCTTGAATTTTTAATTGACTTATGCCTTTTACCAATTTACTATTTTGGACTTCAATTTTTAAAAACTACATGTATAACGACATAGATAAATAATTCAAGATCTTCACTGGATATACATTTTATTGAAAATCTATTTATGAAAATCCACTATGATTTCAGCATCTGTAGAGATTTCAGGAAACAGTACAGATTTATATGATCCCTTCTCTCAAAGAGTTTACAGTCAAATGGGGTGGAGTCTACACACATAAGGAGTATGTATGAGTGAATGTGGTAAAAAATGTGGCACAATCAAAAAGCACCAAGAGGAGGCTTCCAGGACGCTTCTTGGTCATGAAAAACATGGAACTTGAGCCAGTACAGAATGTAGGTACAATTTGAATTGAAGTGGCTACTAAAGGTGAAGGTTAGAATATTGCTTAATGTGTGCTTGAGTGCTAAGGTCTGAATATTTTCTTATATGAAGAACTGACGGCTAAAGCTGATTTCTTAAAGAGAAAGAGAGAGAGAGAAGGAGGGAAATATTTCTTTTAATGGTAAAACATCATTTCAAGAGATTTTGAGAATGACTTTCTTAATTTTATTTTCCATTTTGATACCCATTCCCTATATCTAAGCTATCCAGATCTAACCAATGTAAACATTTTAATATATTTACTTCCAACATTTTTTCAAACATTAAGCACTTCTTACATACAAAGTTATTTCAAAAAGTTCGTCAAAAATAGTTGAAAGATAATACAACTCTTTCCGTGAACTTTTTTAAGTACCTGCATATTTAAAATAAAGATAATATGCTTTATTATTTTTTAAAAAATATGTTTTTGCCCTTAATATTGTTAGGTTTTTTTAATATACTTTAAATGTCCATAAACATCATTTATAGTACAGTGTAAATTAAAACCATGAATTATCATTTAAAATCCACTAGAATGGCTAAAGTTAAAGAGACTGACATTGCCAAATGTTAACAAGGATTTGGAGCAAAAGGAACTCTCAAACAATATGAGTATGAGCTGGTACAACCTTGTGGGAAAACAGCTGGGCATTCGCTCCTTGAATAGATAACGCACCCTACAACCCAGCAATCCCTCCCTTAGTATACACTCAACAATGTGTGCACATGCACTGCACGTACTGGACAATTCACAGCAGCAACATTCATCCACTTTAAAGCTGGAAACAACCAAATATTTATCAAGAGTGGAGTGAACAAACAATGCATGCAAGGAGAGGTGAAGCAGCTGTGAAAATGAACCAACTAGAGTGTGAAGGACCCACCAACATCATGTTGAACAGAAGATGCCTGGCACAAGGTGATACAATACACTGCATGATCCAATTTATATGAAGTTCAGTAACACACACGAGTCAGCTTTAGTGACGGACAGTCAGGATAATGTTCACCTTTGGGCGGGTGGGTGGGAGGAGGTAGAAGGAGGGCTTCTGGGATGCAGCAGTGTTCCTTTTCTAGATTAAACGGATAGAGGCTTTCACTTTGTGATAATTCATTATAATTCACTGAGCTGTATGTGTATGTGTATATTTTGTGTACTTTTCCGTATCTGTATTATTCACTATCAATTTTTATAAAGGATACGCACGTTTTATATGTGCCAAATATATTGTGATTTCCCACAGTGGTTTTAACCCACTTCCATTAAATTCAGGAAATAAAATATAGACTTGTATTTTTCAAAATATATAAAATATTGGTTAAACATTAACATGATATTTACTGCTATTAAACAAAGAGTCTAGTTGATACATTAATCTAAACTAAACTATGAGGCTTCTGTATGATACAGGAGGTGCTCAGTTTCCCTGGGTTCAGGATTCAGGACATGCCTCTGGGTCTCAGGCCCATTCCTCTGGGCTCTCCCATGGAGGAAAGCTACTGTTGCCAGTTAGACCTGTTTTCAGTACCAACATGGGGACAGTGAGACCACAAGGGGCTGGCTTATGTTAATCCAGTGGCTGGGCATGCTCAATAGAGAAGGGTTATGTAACCCTGGTAGCTGAATGATCTTCCACTCAGGTGCGAGAGAGCACAGAATATTCTCAAATATGTCTGGTGCATGTGATAGGGTCTGACCAATGAACACGCTCCAGGAAGAGACCGACTGAGCATGTGCAAGACTAAATGTTGCATAAATGGGAACCACCCCCTTAACTGAATATTCATTAGAGAAACTATAAAAGTGGAATCCCAGCTAAAGGTGGGGACGTTGCTCACTTTCCTGGAGGCAGCCTGCACTTCACTGGCTGAGGTGTGTGTACGTTACTTTGTTCCAAACTTACTTTCAGCAGCAGCAGCTCACGCTCTTGAGCCAGCCTGCACTCTGTACTGAACTTTAAGTATGTTTTTATTGCTTCCGTGTTAGACTTGATGCCTGTACTGAATTTACTTTTGTGTAAAACTTGGTGTGGGCCCTGCTCAGTCTCTGGAGCATGCTGCACTCTCTCTGTGGAACCTGTATTTCTTACCTGTTACATTAAATTTGTTCTCACTTTCTATTGTGACTCTGTCCTTGAATTCTTTCCTGTAGCAGAGTCAAGAACCTGGTAAGAGGACTGGGTGCGTTGAGGCCAACTACTGGCTCCCTGCAACCCTACTACCTCCAACATCGTAAGTGGCCAGCCAGCCAGGAGCGCGCCCCCTAGCGTCCAAGGCTTTGTCACTGCAGCCCTGTGCTCTGGGACTTCCTTGAGCCATCAGGGGCCTCTTTCTCTGCCTGATCCTGGACCACAGACGTGGTAAGTGGAACTCCCTGGGTTCTTTCTGGGTATGACTCCCTGTGTTGGGGTATGACTCCCCATGCTGGGTAAACGCTCGCTGTCTTGGGGTAATGCCACGTGTCCCATGGCAGAACTGATCACTCTGTCACTGGATCACAAACAGCGCCACTTTGCATCAGGCTACTAGGATAAAGAATATACAGCAGATTAGGCTGCATGCTCTGGAAAAAGCCGGGATTTTATTTCAGTACCCCCTCTTTAGGCTTTGTGTATCTTTCCTCTGTGTTGATCGTGGCTGACTGCTGTGTGTGTTCTTCCTTTTCTCGTGTTTGTTCTATGTGTAAATCTTCTGTCAATCTAGCCAACTTTCCTTTGGTAACAGGCCCACCTGTGAGTGCTAACTTCCTGAGGTAGGCCCGACCTCGTGGCTGGGACTGTGGCATCTCCAGCCATCCTGTCTTCCTGGCATGGCCCTCTCCTCTCTCAGGCCCCTCCCCTCTGCCATCTTGTCTTCCTCCCATGATCCTCCTCTCCCCCAGGCCCCCTCCCCAATGCATCTTAAGATTTTTCCTGTAGGAAATCATTGGCCCAGCACACAGTCTTACAGGCAGAGGGAAAAAAAGTTAAAAGGAGCCAGTCTCTGGCAGGGTTTGTTTAGAAACCACAGGGCTCACTTAACAACACTATATGTGTAACTTTCTGAGCTAAAGGTGACATGTGGAATATTTCCTGCAGTGACTAAAACAGTACCAACTTACAGCCTACAGTGGAACTCAGGAGTTAAGACATACCTAATTAGGGCCGGCCCGGTGGCACACTGTTATAGTGCACCGCTTGGGAGCACGGTAGCGCTCCCGCCGAGGGTTCGGATCCCACATACAGACCGGTTCCCGCTCACGGGCTGAGCGGGGTGCGGGCGCAACACCGAGGGTTGCAATCCCGTTGCCGGTCCCGGTCCAGTACGGGCGCGACACTGAGGGTTGTGATCTGTTGCCGGACACGAAAAAAGAGAAAAAGGAAAAAAAAAAAAAGACATACCTAATTGCTTAAAGCATAGCAACAACAGCCAAGCTAATGGAGACCTGAGGCATAGACTTTCCTTTCTGTTTTTTTTTTTCACCCACAGTATTCAATATTAATTCAGTATTAATACTGAATACTAGTTCAGTATTCACTTCCTAGTACACTGAACCTCATGTCTCGTTTGAGAAAGCTCTGTCTGCTTGGGCTGGAGTAAGTAAATTTGTGCCTTTTGGTCATTAAAAACTTGACCAAAAAGAAAAAGAAATATTCTTTTTTTTTTTAAATTCTCCGTGAGTTTCTCTAGGCAAGCTTGAGAAGCAAACTGTTACAACTGGCTACATCTCTGGATGAAATGTGTCTATCTGTGCACAGTTGTGCAAGTGTTAAAGCAGAAGCCTACTGGAAAAAAAAAAGGCTTTTTGAAAGTCAAAGAAATGAGAAATGTTATCAGAACTATCAGCATACATTTTTGCCTGGGTTTACTGGTCAAATAGGATTATATTTGTCTCTGCTAGAAGGTTTTAAGGCTGAAGTTATGAACCTGGCCAAACACAGATCATTCCGTATGCAAATTTTAGGCAAAATGAGGCTAATTTGACATTGTTGCTAAAAAGGCACAAGTACGTAGGAAAACAGAATATGTGAAGAAAACTGTGAACATGAAGATGTAGTTGTGGTTAGGAAAAAGAAAAAGAAAAAAGAATACTTTTCTATGGAGAAAGCATCTTGTGTAGTGAATCTTGTCCTAAAATAGAATCGCTAGATTGTTCCAGAATGGAGACAAGAGAAGTATAGAGACAAAAAGGAAAAGTTTAAACATGTCACTAAAGGGCCAGCCCGGTGTGGCACTGGAGAGTGCACCGCTTAGGAGCGCGGAGGCACTCCCGCCGAGGGTTCGGATCCCACATGGAGACCGGTTCCCGCTCACTGGCTGAGCGCGGTGCGGGCGCAGCACCGAGGGTTGCGATCCCATTGCCGGTCCCTGGTACGGGCGCGACACTGAGGGTTGCGATCCCGTTGCCGGTCAGTAAAAAAGACAAAAAGGGAAAAAAATAAAATAAAATAAATAAACATGTCACTAAAGGTCCGAGTAAGTTGTAATAATGGTTTATGAAGGGTGAATTTATAAAAGAATTTTGTAATGATTTGTGCTCCTATNAGAAAGCATCTTGTGTAGTGAATCTTGTCCTAAAATAGAATCGCTAGATTGTTCCAGAATGAAGACAAGAGAAGTATAGAGACAAAAAGGAAAAGTTTAAACATGTCACTAAAGGGCCAGCCCGGTGTGGCACTGGAGAGTGCACCACTTAGGAGCGCAGAGGCACTCCCGCCGAGGGTTCGGATACCATGTGGAGACCGGTTCCCGCTCACTGGCTGAGCGCGGTGCGGGCGCAGCACCGAGGGTTGCGATCCCATTGCCGGTCCCTGGTACGGGCGCGACACTGAGGGTTGCGATCCCGTTGCCGGTCAGTAAAAAAGACAAAAAGGGGAAAAAATAAAATAAAATAAATAAACATGTCACTAAAGGTCCGAGTAAGTCGTAATAATGGTTTATGAAGGGTGAATTTATAAAAGAATTTTGTAATGATTTGTGCTCCTATTTAAGTAGGTATTTCAAATCTGTGTTGTTTGGCAACTTCCCAAAACGGAATGATAGAAATTCATTCTTTTTGACTAGAACTAGAACTTTGAGATATTTCAAGGGCCCCGGAACTTCTCAAAGGGTATATATAATAGAATGGTATGAAAACCAATTGGCTTATCTGTTGAGTTAAACTATATGGGGAGCATTGTCAAAACAAGAAGTGATGTTTGGCCTTCTTTGTGTCATAATGATATGTTATTAATATGTGCTCCAAAATGCATAAGGTTCCTGGAAAACTTGTGTGTGTAGGTATAAATGCTATCAGTCATAATTTTGGTAATATGAAATTGTTGTATGCCACAGAAATAACCGAATTTTCTTGTCACGGTCTTTTTAAGTCTTGTCCACAATTAGTGAAAAGTGAAAAGTTTTTGAAGAGTTCTTAAACACAGGTTTCAAATAATTTTAAGATCGATGAACAAAATAAAGGTCTTTCAGAACTCTAGTAAGAAGCTGGTGGGTTTGTGAAACTGCTAACTAACATTAAGCAGGGCAAAAATTGACGGGGTGAAGCTGGCTAACTGATAAACATAATGTTTTGTAACTTTCACTGTTGGTCCTTAATGTAAATGTCTCGTTTTCCAGATTTAAGGAAACCTTCTCTCTTAAGCTATCTATAATGTACAGCAATTTGGTAAAATATATAATTTATGAATAGAAATGGAAGTATTTGCTTTTCTCCTTATTTAAGTCTACAAAATTTGAAAACTTCACTGGCTGAGCGTGGTGCAGGTGCAACACCGAGGGTTGCGATCCCATTGCCGGTCCTGGTCCGGTATGGGTGCGACACTGAGGGTTGCGGTCCGTTGCCGGACATGAAAACAAAAAAAAGACAAAAAAAAGGAAAAAAAAAAAATAAAAAAATTTGAAAACTTGTTGTATCTTTATGCTTTTTATGGCAGTCGGGTTATTTGCATGAGATCAATATGAATCTGCTCTCTTTATAGCAGGAAGCCATTGGAAACATTGGATATAAAATAGCATGTCTCTTGTGAGTTCCAGACCCCACTGCATGTTATCCTAATTTGGCCTAACCGGCTGTTTCATCTTCTCTCCGTTGATGTGGGATGAGTATACCTGGGAATGAGGCTTCCCAGCACCGAGGGTAAGAACTTTCAATCAGAAAATGGATCAATGCTTTCATGAGGATGGTTTTGACCGAAAAGGAAGAAATGTCTTCTCTACACAAGCAGTTCTCTAAAAGTACTCACAGCCTTGAAGGAGGATCTCATGACTTGAATGAGACATTCTGCTCTTAAGCAAAAGGATTGGTGTAAGTTCTTAAAATTGTTAATGCACCAATTGATGTATAGCTTGTTAACTCTAAGTAAGCATCTGTTGTCAATCAACTGTTAGGACAATAGATAAACAAATGCCCTTGGTCCCTCCACAACTCCAACCAGGTACTGAAAGCTGTGTCTTCCATCATGTCAAATACTTCCATTCTGAATTAACCCTTTCATCACCCTGACATTCCAAATGACCCTCTATTGGGAGCCAGCCAAGACAACCTCAAGCCCCGGTTCATCATCAGCTCCTACTCAGCCTACTTCCCCAACAAGGAGTTCAGGCTCAGTCTCTAAGGGGGGCACTAGCTCTCCTGCTCTGAGTTTTCACAGGGAGCTTAGGGACATGAAGCATTTTCTGATTCCTCAGAGCAAGTGCTGGCATGGGCTGCAGCCAAATTCCCTTCACCAAAGGTGCTGTCCTCAGTGGAAGGTGGCACCTGGTACTAAGTGTTGTACATTGCTTCATAGGTACAGCTATCAATCTGCTGGCCACAATCACATGCCTGTGAACTCTGGGTTGTCTCCAAAGGCTGTTTCAAGTCTGACATTTGCAGCCTTACAAGTCTATAGGAGGGAGTCATAACCTCTGTGTCTTCCTCACTTTCACATTGCTCCTGAGGAGGAAGTTCTGGCACAGGAAGAGGTCTGGCAGCCAGAGAATAAATGGCATTGGCAGATGAGGAAGGTTTGACTTAGGGTGCTCACACTCGGACCTGCTATCGGGCTGCTGTTCATATTCATGGAGGCATCTACACTGAATGTGCTCTTAAGCCTGAACACATCTGCTCCGGGCTCCACTTGTGAGGGCAACGAAAATGGAAGTGAGTGCTGGTTGGTTAATTCTTCTGTTCAAGGCTCACTAGGGCATGGGCAAGCTATTGATACCTTGGGGACTGTTTGCGGCAGGCATGAGTCCCTAAGGTGGCTAGAGGAGACAAGGGGGCAGTTTGTCTCTGGATGAACACCTAGTGTACAAGGTAGAGGGCCTCCGATGCCAGTTTCCACTCCAACAGAATACAGCTGGTCTGGAGGGCCGCACTCTCTCTGTGGAACCTGTATTCTCTGTTACATTAAACCTGTTCTCACTTTCTACTGTGACTCTGCCCTTGGATTCTTTCCTGTGGTGGAGTCAAGAACCTGGTAAGAGGACTGGGTGGGAAGAGGCCGACTATCAGGCCCCCTAGATCATACCTCTGACATCACATCACGTATATTAACTTTGCAGGGAGAAGCTACTGCTAAGCCAGTGGCGCATGTTAGTCACGTCCTTCCAACAACTGAAACAATGTAATGTAAGTATTGCCAGAGCAACGCATTGTGTATAGCTAAAATTGATTTTATTCTGTCCAGAATACTGCAAAGAACAATTTGCCAGAATTCGTCTCCATTCTCTACTGTAAATATAACTCTATATTAATTGATTGAGATTTCAAGGTCACAGAATTTAAAAGAAAATCCACTCAAGCAACAATAATGTGCAATGCACTGTTATTAGCAAGAGCTCTTAATAAACATAGTATTGGTTCAAATAAGTACTTGGGAGCTAAATGACCACGTCTCATAGTACAGGTCTTCTTTCTGCCCCAAATAACCTGTGTCTAAAAGCTCAGTGTCTCTAATGGTTTAAAAACATTGCCAAAGAGGGAAACAACTGGGGAAGCGAGTACACCTGATGCAGAAGGCAGCTGACCAACCTCTTTAGAGTATTTCAGATTAGATTATTTAAAACTATTATTTTAGCAGCCTCTTTTGACATCCAAATGGAGTCCAAATATTCCACACAAAGGTCTCCCTCCTTCTTCAGTGTCTGATAAGTGAGAGAGAAATGTTCTTCTTTCGCCTTCCCCAATTACTATAGAGTTTGTAAGAGAAGAAGCTCACACAAAAAAATTAACGTTATGTCATTTTTAGAACTGATTAATATAAAAAAATATACTTCAATAGATAGTTGATATCTCATATAAATACATAATTAATATAAAGAGAAGAATAATATGTTACAGTCATCTTTACAAAGTCCACAGAGAAAGCCACGGCAGCTGTCTCGCAGAGACATTCAGATGCCCAGTTGTGATTTTTTGCCTACCCCCATGCCTGCAGAATGCCAGAAGAGCTGCTCTCATCAGGTGGATTCTGGGACACCGATGGGGCCCCGTTTCCTGGAGAGCTTCCCAACTGATCTGCCTTAACGAAGCACACACTGTCCTTTTCTCCCTTCTTTCCCTGAGGTAGCAAGTTGTTCCGTTTGAACAGCCATCTTTTCCTCTGGATGTCCTCGTCCTCCAGTGGACAGGACATAGCAGAGGCCAGTCCAGCCAGGTGCAGAGGACCTCGGGGGTCTCTCTCCTGCCTCACTCTCCTGCTCCACCTCTCCCTGTAGCTGGGAGTGTGCATTCAATCAGCCATTCTATACATTAGTTGCAAGATTTTGGCCTTATTTGAGTGTTGGGTGAACTAGAACTTTAAAACTCTGTGTTGCTCTACAGCTATTTAAGCCTAGGTGGGAAAGAAGCAGCACCATATAGTTTAATTTTTAACAAGAAAGTATACAGAAAGCATTCAGCCTGGTGCCTGTCACACAGTAAGTTCTCAGTAAATGTTGGTTCCTACAACCAACACCTCATTCCTGCTGCTGCTACTACTAAAGCTCTGGGTAGGCTAAGGCCAAAGTCGCCTTGCTTTCATTGCCTCCTTGTGTACCAGTTTCCCGCCAGGACCCCACAGGGAGCGAGCTGTTTTGGGGCCAGGGTGAGCTCAGCTACTGACACACCTGGCATTATTCAGGAGCACCCATCTCACTCTTCTAACAAAACAAACAGATAAAGTGATTTGAGTTGACCTTAATAAAATTGATGGAACTTTCTTTTTTTTCCCTGAAGTAAATTCAAGGGCATGGTTATTCTGTATTTCTAGTTCAGCAATGTCACTGCCATAAGAAAACAGAATTTTTTTCATTAGAGACAGAGAAAACAAAAATTTCAAATAAGTTTGATTTCTGTGACTTTTCTGCCAATTTCCCACTCTACAGATTTTGATGAATTACCAATTCTACCTCAAAAGCAGCACTCAAATGGCAAAACATGGGCCGGCCCGGTGGAGTACTGCTACAGTGCGCCGCTTGGGAGTGCGGCGGCGCTCCCGCCGAGGGTTCGGATCCCACATACAGACCGGTTCCCGCTCACTGGCTGAGCGAGGTACGGGCGCAACGCCAAGGGTTGCGATCCCATTGCCGGTCCCGGTCCGGTACGGACGCGACACTGAGGGTTGCAATCTGTTGCCGGTCACACGGACGCGACACTGAGGGTTGCAATCCGTTGCCGGTCACAAAAAAAGACAAAAAGGAAAAAAAAAATGGCAAAACATTATGCTTTCAAAAAAAGAGATATATTCAAAATACAAAGATGTTGAAATGTAATAATGTAGAAAGAATGGCTCATCAGACAACTAAGTCCCATCTAAAATGAAATAAGCATACCTAGAAAATTCCTAGAAATTGTGACACTTATTTGCCTAGGTGTTACATTTTCTATCAGTGTAGAATCCTATACATCATGATACCTTTTGGAGAAACTTTTGAGTCTGAGCCATGATACCCACCAACTGTAAGGAAAAATGGCCCTATAGTACATACAAGAGATACAATTAGAATTGTTTATTTAAAAACAAACTAGCCCATACTTGTATAATTTACCTGGAAATTTCAACAATTTAAGGTAAACAGATATTTTTTAAATCTTAGAAGCACCAAACCAGGATCTGTTATTTAAGTGAAAAATTTCCCAGCAGGAGGTTTCAGATAATAGGTGGAAATAATTAATTAGAAACATGAAGTTGGATTCCAACAATTTAATGCTTGCTTCATGTGGAATCTGCATGCAGGTGATATGGAGGATATTTATACCAAAGACAGGATGCATGTGGAATTCTGAGCCAAAGGAGAGCGTAAGTCCACCTCAAGAATCAGAATAGACCCTTTATCAACAGCAGCCTGGAACACTGAGCTCGGGCTTGTCCTACAGGAGCTAGTGTATGGACTTTTTCGATGTGACTGTCATCATCATAATCCTCATAGTTATTACTATTAACTAATGACTAGACTGTTTTCTGGGTTTTATCTTGTTGAGGATCCTAAAGGACATCTGACTCCTACTTTCCCTCATTCTTTAAATCATCCTTAGTTTATCATAGGGATGCCCAATGAGGAAATATTATTAATAATCTCAATAGTTCTTCTCTAGAATAAAATCCTCAAGTTTGCTAGGGCCTGTGCCTCAAAAGAGGTTTTCAAAAGAAAGTGGGCCCTTTTTGAGAGGCAGGCTCTTTAGATTTAACTGGAAGGAGCTTGTAGGACTCCACTACATGTCGACGAAGACTTTATATCCTAGGCATACTTCTCAGTATTACAGATTTTACCCCCTTTGAAGGTGCCAACTTTTCAAAAATAAATATGGGAAAGGAGTATACCTACTGGACTGGGGAACAATTTGTCTACATTATTCAATGGAAAAGAAGCATTAGCTTCTACATAAGAAGGTGATTTTTTTAGGGGTCTTGTTATGGCTTCAGAGAACTCTTCCCAGGACACAGAAAATAACTTCATGGAGGACTGGAAGTGGGTCTGGCTGCGTGGCAGGGAGCCACAGTGTCCTTCTGCACACCCTCTTTGCAGTGAAAGCAAGGCTTCTGACACCTCAAGTGAGACGGTTCCAATTCAAGTCTAAATGATGTACAGGAGTTACGTGTTCACATTACCCTTGGAAAACCTGTGCACAGGACCACAGACCTACTGGAAACAGCTTTTTGGACTTTACTTTTCTCATCTGTAAAATGAGAGGATTTGGACTAGATGAACTCCATTTCACCCCCCAGGTTTAAGTATCCTTTGGTTCTAAAATCCAATGACCTCTATGATTCAAACCATTTGTCCCTGCCTGCCATCAATTTATTTTGACAATTAATGTTTTAAAGTCTGTTGCTTAAATAAAGTTTTTAAGTATCCTTTGGTTCTAAAATCCAATGACCTCTATGATTCAAACCATTTGTCCCTGCCCGCCATCAATTTATTTTGACAATTAATGTTTTAAAGTCTGTTGCTTAAATAAAGTTTTTTTTTTTTTTTTTAAATCTGGTGACACATCACTTGAATATCCTACAAATAAGACCTGTTTCTCTCTCTCCCTTTCTGCAGAACAGCACTGCCATCCTCACAGCAACTAATGTCCTCTCTGGGCCACTCTAGTCTTCAGCTTGATATTGCTCCCAGGAGAAGTGATAGGGTCTGGCTTTACACTGATTGGATTTGGATGGTGATTGATTGGAAGAAAGTGGGACCACATAGCCATGCAAAAGGTTCAGTACTGAGCCACAAGCTCGAACACTAAAGGAGCTTTTACCAGTGAGTTCACAGCTATTAGATGTTTTTACATTAACAACATTTCTCCCATCCAGGTTTGTGCATTTTATCTTTATTCTTTCAAATCCTGAAATTGCTTGGATAAGAGGGAGGGTTTATATATTACACACACACACACACACACACACACACACACAGTCATACACACACACACATTTCTAAGAGCAGCCTGAACTTTTAGGGGGAATTGAAGAGGCTTTGTGTCAAGTACAGCTAAATCCAGCCTTTCCATATCAAACCTCTGCTAGAAAATTACTGTGCAGATGATAAGGCAGAAAGATATAATAAAAAGTGACTCTACTCAATTTACACTGCAATATTGGTATGACTGAATATTTTTCATTCAGGTGCCTGATAAAATCGCTAAACTGTATTGCAGATAAATAAAGGAGGCTTCTGTCAAGAATAAACACCATTAATCATGAAGTCTTACCCTCTCAGAGCCTGTGCTATGCATCTGCACAAATACACCAGCAGACCCAGAAGGCAACACATGCTTTCCTCTTTTATACTGTTCCAGGCTGAAGATGTCCTCGTTTTTCATTTTGTAGGATTTAGGCAGCAATAGCATTTTGAAAACATTCTCTTTACATTTTTAACTTTACAGTCCTGCTGTAAAGGTCCATTATTATAACATTTAAGAAAATGGAGCTGGGCTTTTGGGGAAAAAAATTTGACAATGAATCAGTTTTTTTGCTGAATACACACACACACACACATACACAATACGTATTATATACATTGTATTTCATCAACTCTAAGATGAC
>NW_007732320.1:80844-81193 GCF_000696425.1 Galeopterus variegatus | reverse complement strand
GGGAGCGCCGCCGCACTCCCAAGCGGCGCACTGTAGCAGTGCGCCACTGGGCCGGCCCCCAGACACAGGTTTTATTTAAACCGTGTATCACTCCAGTGCATGCACAAAAAGGAAAATATAATTTTATTCAGAGATACCTGGAACTTCCTCATGACTGCCACTTGCCAGTAAGTGACTGTAAAACACTACAGATTATAAGATACATCCCAATTTCAGAGACATTAAGAGGTGGAAGAAAGGATTAACAACTTAGAATAGGTGATTTAAACATGGCCATAGATATATATTAGGCAATTCTGCCACTTGTCAAATACCTGTGCTGGGACAAATACTGTGTTAGTGCTGCATA
>NW_007732320.1:74521-80054 GCF_000696425.1 Galeopterus variegatus | reverse complement strand
AGGCAATTCTGCCACTTGTCAAATACCTGTGCTGGGACAAATACTGTGTTAGTGCTGCATACATGTTCCTTCACCGAATCCTTGATATAAAAAGGGATCGAATGGTGAAATTAGGCTTGGACAGATTAAGGAATTTGACAGTACATATCTGAGCTGGATTCAAACCCAGTCTATGCTTCAAAGTCTTTGTTTTTAAACACAAAGGAAAACTACCCCAGGCCAAATATATATATATGCTTAAATACACTTATATTTTAACATTATTGCGGCTCTTAATAGAACAGGACAGTAAAGTTTTCCAGTTGCCTTTTCACTCCAGAGAGAACCTATTTAAATTGACATTCAAGTTGTACAGGAGGTGTGCCTTGTCGGCTCCATAGGCTGGTGGTTGAGGGATGTGCAAAGTGTCCCTTGGAGAGGAATGATGACAGAGGTATCAACAGGATTGGCAAGACTCTCAGCAGATCTTCACTTAAGGAAACAGCAGGCAAGAAAATTTATGACTCAGGAAAAAACTGGCACATGGCTGTGCATGTGTTAGGGCCACAATGTTTACACAGAATTCCCTGCCAAGTGTCCACACACAAGGAAAAAAGCAATAAGCAAATCTAAACTTTCCCATAACTGAGGACTGTTAAGACCTAGACAGGAATCTTGAAGATCATTTAATCCAACTACTTTATTTCACACATGAAAACAAGGCCTATAGAAGTCAGGGAAAGTGTTCAAGGATCCAGCTAACTTTTGGCAGAGCTGAGAATGGAACCTGACTGAGGCACACGTTTATTATGAAAACAGCTGATACTGGTTTTAAGAAGAGGATCATCAGAAGCCATGTGCCAACAACACTGGGTTTGAATTTTCTGGAATTACTTTTTGAAACCCAAGGAAACAGCATTATCATAGGCAAATGTAACCAACGTTATGCTGGGTAAGGTGAAGGTGTGCTCAGAGGTAACTATTCAGCGAAGCTATAATCCAGTCCCACTGCTGAAGGATCCTGAGGGAAGTCTGATTGTGCGACACAGGAAGTATCATGGCAGTGTGCTTCCACTCACAGGCACGTGTTTTCAGAGCCCACTCCAAACAGGAAGTGCCTCTTCTAGCCAGAAGAGGGTAAAACTCCATCTCCCTCAAAAATCCTCCCTATGTGAAGAAGCTTGATCCCATGCAGTGAGTGTGCCGGTGATACACAGCCACTATGAGTGCTCACAAAGATCAGATGCCAAGAGCCCAGTTCAGACCAGGCCCAGCTGAAAGAAGATGATGCCAGTGAAACCAAAACCATGCCCTGGCCACACTGCTTGGGACTTCCCAGTTCTTTAAGGAGGACCTTCTGTGTATAAATAGGTATTCACCCTGTAAAATTTTCATCACAGATGGTGTGTTCACTCCTGACAAACTCTTTGGTCCTCTTTTTGGAAGTCCCAAGTTAAAATTACTTCCAGGTATACTATCAATAAATGCAGGCTCTTGGTTAGCTACAATGCATCTCACCTGCTTGTTAGAGTCAAGATTCTCATGCACAAAAACCAGGTAAAAACAGCTGAACAGACCCCTTATAGAATTTTGCTTTTAAGATGGCTGCATTTTGTAGAGTTTTATTATAGTGTTTTACCAATACCTGTAATGAGGGTAAAATGCATCAAAAGATCAAATATTTACTCCTTATTCAGAGGTTACAAAAACATAATTCATGTTTGTCAAGTGTTCTTCTACGTCCCAGTCACAACCCACACTTCAGAAAGTAACACATAGCATAAGAAAATGCAATGGCTGTGATTGAGACACGTGGGCAGTTTTGGTCTTTGTTGTCATTATTTTTACACAGATGACAATGCATTTTGTGCAAATGACTATGAAATTCTTTGGTAGTGTAGATTTAACTTAAATGGAGATAATGGGCTCCCCTCTCACCCCACCCAGGAGATTTATGTTACTAAGTTGGACATGAGTATAATAACCTGAACTAGCCTCCTTCAAAAGCTTATTCACACTGAAAGGAAATCAAATGACGTAGTAGCCTCCTTCACTGATTTTAAAGCTAGTCATGATTCAAGATTAGCCATGTTATTAAACTGAAATGACGCAGGACTGTCTTCACTAATGAGGTTGTCTTAGGGTCTCGACGTTAGGGGCACTTAGCAAGCACTCTGCTTGGCAAAGACCCCGAGCAGATCGAAGCCATGCACTAATCATGCAGGCTGGAATCAAATGGGCTGGAAGAATTAGAAGACTAGTGGCCCTGAGGAATGCAACCCATGCAGAAAAGACTTGGCAGAGCAAGGCCAGGGAGACTCACAGGAAGAAAGCAAAATAAACAGTCCAACAAAGAAAACAAAGAAGGGCCAATAGCCTTTTCTAAAGCCTGAGTACACTGAGACTTCAGTGGGTGCCTGGACAAAGACCTCATCAAAGAACACCCTTGCAAAGCAAATAGACCAGGGAAGCATGTTTCTCCAGAGCATACTTGGGGCAGGGGGTGGACTCTACTTTTCACTCCTTCCAAATCAACTTCCACATTTCCCAACTTGCAATTCAACTCCCTCCTCCCAACAAATACAGAAACAACAGACAACAATAATCTAAATAACTAAAAAGTTCTACAACTGTCCTGGTCAAAAGCTGGGGGAAGCTGGGAGAGGTTAACACAAATTAAATATGGTGCAATGTATCTTTTAATTGTTCTTCAGGTCAGGGGAAGGCCTTTGGAAATGCAAAAACCCCCTAAAAGTCAGATCCCCATGTCCTGCTACTCACATTCTGGAGAATGAAGACAGACTTGCAAAATGCTAAAAGATTTACACTTTGAAAATCTTCTCTAACAATCCCAGTAGGTCCCAGTGCAGCTTTCTGCAGGAGGCTGTACCTCTGTGTTCAGCTCCAGCTGAACCCCACATGTGCAGTGGAGTCTTGATTTGGACTCTACTTTCCTCAATCTAGTGGCTACCACTGTCACTGCAGTCCTGAAATCCAAAGTCTGAGGTGGCCAGATTTTGATCATTAAGACAAAACTAAAATACTTTTGGCTGACCTTCTCCCCTCTTGACTACTTCCATGAAGATGGAAGACCATGCCATCTTTTGCTCACAAATTCCAGGGACAGGCTTAGGTTACACAGGGAAAATGGACAGAAGTGGGTGCTGTGTGTGCATATACACATAGTAACACAATGAAGATACACAAAAAACCTAATGTACTTACTTTAATAAATAAACCCAACATGTTAGGCCATATAAATATTAATATAATCCAACATAATTCTAATATTAATCTGTCATATCCCTGGCAAACTGGGTATGAAAAATCAGAATCCCTTTAGAGGTCTAATTGCCTTTGTTACTGATTTGTAATGTTAAATTTGTTTCTGATAACTTTCACTGGTGTTCACAGTGTATACTGAAAACAGTGTGGGCCAAGAATATGGGGACTTTGTTCTATGAGTGAGCCATAGATCGCTTTAAATAGAGGCAAGAAACATTTTAGTAAGCTGGGAATGTTTTGTTCAAACACTGTCTTAAAAATGGAAATCATATTCGAGCAACAAGGTTTGGTGATTTGTTTTGCAAATGAGGCAAATCATTTAACTGCCGGTGCTTCCCTCCCTCCCCTCATCCCATAGAGCCACTGCTCGCTTACCAGGAACTCAGCAGTATTTGGATATGATTTGAATGTATGTAGAAAAGCACTGGTGGTTTTCCTGTTTAGTGTCTAACTCATTCCCAGGTGGTGAGACACACACGAACCCTGTCAGGCCAGTGGGATCATTTAACACGCTGAATGAACATAAGTCCTTTAAACTGAGCTCCTGCTGCCTGGGAGTGACTGGGGACATAGGAGCATTAGACTCCTTAGGAACAATGTATAGATGCTCCCCAGCAGTGAGGGACACTTTATGGTGAACTTTAGAAAAATGCCTTGAGAGAGGGAGGGAGAGGGGGAGAGAGAGAATGCCTTCAATTGCAACTGTACACACAATTCATTTTCGTGTTGGTTCAGATTTTTAGATCAGGGCTAAGCTTCTGTTCCCTGTAACGGTCCCAACTGAGAACCTTTTTAATGAATCTGTATCCTCTCTGTAGTTGCATAAGAAAGTTTTAAATACCTATCACTTATAAACATGGGAGATGCTGCATAGCCCAGAATACTAGGTGATGGAATTTTAGGAAACCTATGGCTTTAGGCTACAGACCCTCACTTTTTCCATTACTGGAAATGCACTCTCATGCCCTAAGGCAGTTCCTACCAAGCGTATCATTCTCTCTGCTTTCTTTCCTCCCCATTTGTGTGTGTGTGTGTGTATGTGCACACACAGAGAAAGAAAAAAAGGGAGTTCGAGCCGCAGAGTAGCGATCTAGCATTGCACATGATGTTTTTCCACCCCAGAGTTATAAAAACTGATGCAATGTCACCAGTTCAGCTGGGTCAGCATGGAAGGTAAACAGAGGACCAATAAGCCATTTAACGTGCTAATTTTTACGTAAGTGCAATGTAATGATGCCCATTGCTATTCTGGTATCCTTTTACAAAGATCACATCAAAACTAAAAATGGCTAAATTTTTCTTTTTTTCAAAATTTCTTTCAGTATAGTTATCTAATGAATGTTCTGCAAAAACATCCCTAATCTTACTTAGGACTTGGTGGATAAGTTTCAAAACCAACCTCTCTCCTATTTCCTTTCAGCGTGCTTAGTTTGCTTGGATCAGGACGATGCAAAAATCTAGCTAACTTGTTACTAATATTCCAAAAGCAAGCAGGTTCCTGGAAACTATCTGCTAACACTTGATTCTCTGATGCATGCATTTCCCTAGGGGCAGGGATGGGGCAACAATAACAGGGGTGAATGACAGGCGGCCTGTGTCCTCGCCTTTGTTCCCCCAGGGAAAGTCTGAAATGGACTCAGCCTGTGGTGCGGCTATAGTAAATGGCATGTCTTTGTCTGGGTGAAAAATGTGGTTCTGTTACCTAAGTGAGGAAGAGAAGGCCATATAGTGAGAGCTGAGGCAGCTTTGGTTTGGCGGTACTCATCATACAAAACTAACCTCAACGTGTCTTCCTTTTGGGACAAATTCTGTTAAAGTTCAGTTTTCTCAAATGCATATATTGAAAAATAAGTAAAACAATGGCAGTAAACTTCTGTTTTCTTTGAAGCCAGGCTTAACATGAGTGGAAGCATTGTACTCAAAAGAAAAAAGTCGGTTACAGTCCAGTACCTCCCAGCCCGCAACAGGTCTCACAGCAGCTTCCACGGTCAGGGCTTCTGCTTCGGTGAGCATGAATGTGCAGCCAGGATCCGTGCCCACCGTGCTGTAGAGTGCAGCACAAAGCACGCAGGAATTCTGTCCAGGACGCAGGTGCACACCCTGACCACACTTGTAACTAGAGCCTGCCTTTTCTGCAACTGAGCACAGAATTCAGCGTTTCGCTCATTAGATATACTGCAAAACAGCAGCATTAGGCCTTGTGAGTACACTTTGTTTTGTGTTCATTTCTTAAGGCAAAGTAATGAGTGTACTGGTGATCTGGATTTAT
>NW_007732320.1:71765-73582 GCF_000696425.1 Galeopterus variegatus | reverse complement strand
AGAGGGCCCGTTATTTTAGATCAAGGATTGGCAAACTTCATCTTTTGGGCTTTTCAGGTCATACGCTCTCTGTCACAATTACCAGCTCTACCCTTGTATTGCTAAAGCGGCCATAGACAACAGCAAGCAATGATTGTCACTGTGTTCCAATAAATTGTATTGACAAAAACAGGGTGTGGGCTGGATTTGGCTCACAGACTATAGTTTGCCAACCCCTGTTTTAGATGGTTCATAGAAAACCTCTCTGATAAGTATACCTCTGAGTAACAAAAGGTATAAAGTGAGGAAGCAAGCCATGGGTATTTGAAGGAAAAAGGTTCCAAGCAAATACATGTTGTGATCTAGTCCACCACGGCCTATGTGCTGCTGGGTACCACGAATCGTTACTTACCCATGTTTTCATATAGTCCTCTCAAATGTGACTGTTGAGTGCTGCTTGACATCCCACTGATTGATCAATCACAATTTACCAAACCACTCCTCATGGCTGGATATGTAAAACATCCAGTTGTTTAGCGTCATGAATTCTACAGCAGCAAACACTACTATGTGTCTAATTTTTGGTTACAGACAAGCTTATTAGGTCAAAATGCCTGACTAGGCTTTTAATGGCTCTCTCCCACACTGCCATATTTCTACCTTAGAAATCTACAGAAGAAAATGACAGCCAGTGACATTCAGAACTTTCTATCAAGTGTTATTGGAGTTAGTTACTCTCATCCAGTAAGTAAAAACTAGACTGGCAAAGTCTGTGCTCATTTTCACTAGCAGAGAATGACGGTCACCAGCAAGGGATGTAGGCTCTGAGGCACGGGTTAGAACAGGAGCACAACCTACTCATCAGCTGTGTGACTTCTCTGTGTCATGTTTTCCATATTTTAACATGAGGCTAACAATGGTAAGTCCAGCATAGAACTGTTGTAAGTATTACAGGAGATAATTACATGAAGTCTTTAAAATTGTGCCTAGTGCATAGTAAGTNGTAAGTATTACAGGAGATAATTACATGAAGTCTTTAAAATTGTGCCTAGTGCATAGTAAGTGTTCAAAAAACATCAGCTGTAGTCATTATTACATATTTTTTCATGTAAACTGTCTATTCATTAATTTTTTTCCCTTTTGACATTCTGGTATTTTTCTTAAATTGCCTGTTGAAGATTGCTAAGTTGACAAATTTTATTTCCATTTGAAGGAAGCAGCCATAGGTACACATTAAATGATACCCAGTCACTTAAGTGGCTATGGGCCTCCACCACCAGTAACTGATTTAGCATCAGGAAATCAGTATGGCAGTAAAGAGCATCTGACATTGCGATAGGGACTTCTAACAGAATCACAGGAATCGAGCTTTTGCTTTTTGAGTCCTAAGTGTGCTAGCTTTGTTGACATAAGATAACACACCCTAACAAAAATCAACAAACAAAAATGGTGACAATAGCAATGGCCTAACAAACAATGGTCCATTATCATCATTAAAATTAATATTTATTTAGGAGATACTACGGGTAAGGCATGGACTCAGCCTAGCAAATGCAAAGAAATACACAGATAGTCTTTGCCTTGAGAGTTGTAATTACAACCTAGTCCATTTATATCTTTTTCCTTTTCTGGGGGGTGGGGTGTTAGTATTACCTACAGTACTTCATGTGATCTGTTATTATACTTTATCCGTCTCAATTATGTTTACAGTATAGCACAAACAATGGGGGGAAAAGGACTTTCCTTTGTTAATTTTAAAATATGTTATTAAAATATTATAAACTAGTTATGCCCCCAAATAATTACAAGGTTTTGCTAATACGGATATTTACTGGAGG
>NW_007732320.1:37564-71187 GCF_000696425.1 Galeopterus variegatus | reverse complement strand
TGGGGGGTGGGGTGTTAGTATTACCTACAGTACTTCATGTGATCTGTTATTATACTTTATCCGTCTCAATTATGTTTACAGTATAGCACAAACAATGGGGGGAAAAGGACTTTCCTTTGTTAATTTTAAAATATGTTATTAAAATATTATAAACTAGTTATGCCCCCAAATAATTACAAGGTTTTGCTAATACGGATATTTACTGGAGGCTTCCCTGAGAATGAAGTCACTATATACATATGGGCCCAACAAAGAGTTGTAAGTGGCTGGACTAAAGGCTGCTTTTGAGTAAATATTAAATAAACTCCCAATAAACAAAGTACCAGCACAAGCCAGGTACTGAGCTCTGGGAGGGAAACAGGGAGAACTCAGCAGTAGCTTCGGTCATCTATTTACTACTTGTTTCTCTAAGCTTTTACCATAGTGATACATCCTTTCTTACGGCTTTCTCTCTTGGGGAAGAAATGATTTATTCATACTCCAAACTGCTACTCATCCTTAAAGGGCAATCATAATGATGGGAGTGAAGGCACCTCCAATACAGAAGAGACAAAGTAGGTTTTCTAAAATGAATTAGTGAAGCGGACAGTGAAATGCAACAGCCTCTCTGTGAACTGTCCCGGGGTGTGTATGCTCGCATCCACTGCACGTGGCAAGGGCGGCTCTCAGCTCAACCAGAAGGAAGGCCTGTGGTGCTTAAACCATCGTGATGGGCTAGTGACTGTGGACCCTGCTTTGGAAAGTGAACCGCAGAGCTCAGTGTGAAGCAAAGGGACAGTGTGAAACTCAGTTCACACTGTCCACAAATGAGATAACTTTGCATCAAAAAGGCTGTATGTAAAGGATAGGGTTTTTTTTCCCCTAGCAAAAATCCAGAATAAATGAAATCAAACTGGAATTTAAAGCTATGTTGTAATTTGTGTTTCTACAAATACCTCATGTCTACTTTTAAAAAGGAAGCATACTTAAGTGAGTTCTAACACTTAAAAAAAAAAGAAGCACACAAAAAAAGTGCTTTCTTCATTACTGTAGAAAGTAGACATTTGAAAATACAACTGCATTCTGGGGTAGGGCGATGTAACATAACAACTGTCTAAATTTCCAAGTGAAAATTTTAAAAGTAATAGTAATTTTTAGCCTAAAGGGCATCATTTATTCCCACAGAATACAATAGTGCCACCTCCAGTTACACAGGGATATATCCCTGATGTGAACAATGCAAGGCAGAAAGTACAGAGAAGACCGAATAGTAAAATTATGCACAAAAAATTACTCTCCTGATCGCGTGTCTGTAGATTGTTTCTGTCATTAATGCTCCAAATAATCTCAGTAATATAATAAAGTGGACCTTAGATACTTTTTAAGATACTTCAGATACTTTTACCTATATGTTTTAATAAACTTAGAATCAGTGGCCATAGTAATTGATTTGACAGAGAGAGAGAGAAAAAAAGAGAGATTCCACTGGTCTACTGGGCATAAGCCTGCCTGATGAATTCAGTTGAGAATAACTTTCAGAAGAAAAGACTCCCCGCATCCAGTGTTCCTTAATTCTCAAACTACTTGAATTAAATAAACACAATGCAGGAATTTACATTTTACAAGACAGCATTTACGTGACAACTCAGCGAGAGATGATGCCTATGTTCCATGTCCCACTTATAAGTTCTGATTCTAAATTCATGATTTTGGGGCCGGCCCCGTGGCGCACTCGGGAGAGTGCGATGCTGGGAGCACAGCGGTGCTCCGGCCGCGGGTTCGGATCCTATATAGGGATGGCTGCTGTGCTAACTGGCTGAGAGCGGTGCGGGCGACACCAAGCCAAGGTTGCGGTCACCAAAAAAAAAAAAGATAAATTCATGATTTTGAGTTAAGAAAGGAAATACTAATAAATTCTAATATTATTTCCAGCATGGTGTTTGAACCGATTTAGGTTTCTATAACCTATCTATACTGCCTAACTATAAATTGTGGATAGCACTGTGAGAGTCAGCAGAGTGAGGTGAAGGCATTCCGTTCAACACACTGGTTCTTTGACACAAACTGACACGTTTCCGTACATATTTATAAAGCTTAGTGGTTATTATTAGGCTGTAATTGCAGTTGTTCTAACACCTAATAAGCCATGGTTGGAAAAACAAAGGCAGGTTAATTTGTGATTTCCCCTACTCATTCAGAGGCAAATTAAGTGTCAAACAGCTAATACAGAACATATTTCATTTTATGAGATTTTAATTTAATTCTGCACCATATCGTTGATGCCTTAATATAGGGTGGTTTATCTAAAAAGAGGAGCAATTTATAAACCCCTTTCAATAGAATCTTTAATGATAGGATTTGATAACATAATTACCGCAGCGCCTGCCATCCTTCTGAACAGTGCTCTGCCGGCGTTTCCATCAACACAAATCCTTGCTTTTAAGAGACTTATAATTTAATTTTTAAGGTTAGCACAAGAAGAATTGTGATAAAAAACAGTAAGAATATCCCCAAATTTTGTCTCCTTATAATTAAAAATATTTATTCTAAAAACTTAGTAAGCTCACTTGATCTTAGTTTCTATGATATAATTATATAGCAAACATTTTGAAATTCAAGTTCTAGATGGAATCATTTTATTTTTCCAGATTACTGCTTTACCCCTCAGCGAAGATGTGCACTTAAGATTTAAGTAACTAAGCCATATTCACCTAGATTACCTCCTCCTTCCGAGGTGATCACAGGAACCTACTTATCAGACCTCAGAAGGTGCGAAAGCAACCCAGGAACTTATAACTGAGCTAGGCCAGAAGAGAAACTCCACATTGGTTGAGAGCTCTTGGCTTTTCAGAGTGCTCATGTGAACATGACTGCAGTGAACTCTCCCTGCAGTTTGGATAGCTGGGTAAAGCAGGTAGCTTCATTTCCACATAATAAGGCCCACACGTGCAAGGGTGAGTTGCCAGAGTTCACAGCACAGGTGAGTGGCAACGTTAGAACAGGAATGAGCTCTCTGATGACACATCTGCCATCTCCCAGACCGGACCAGCAGGAGGGAGTGTCCACTAAGCACTTTTTTTTTTTTTTTTTTCAAAGCATCTGGCCAAGTGCTGGGCACTGCCCACAAACCTAGCAGGGGGCAGCGCCTGCTAACAACAACTGACAAAGCAAGAGGAAAAGCAATACAGGTACAATACAGGTACAGGCAAGGTGCCACAGGAGCAGCCTCAGGGACAGCCTGCAAAGGTGACACTAGACTTAGGTCTTAAGGATGAATACTGGCAGGAGTTCGCCATACAGAGAGCAAGGGCCACTTAAGGTGATGCAGAGAGAATGTCATTCCATAAAGGCACAGAGGCGTGACATGCCCCAGCTTCCCAGTGCCCAATTCCAGTGCTCGGAGTCCCCCCAGGGCCCTGCTAGGATGCATCAAAGTTAAGCAGTACCAGGAGGCCACAGACCTGTAAGCTCACCATACTCTGTGCCCACTGCAGTGACATTCCCCCTCAGAACTTCAGGACTTCTCTTTTGAAGCTCATTATTATTTACTAGCCTTACGTGATGAATCTTTGATAATTATACATTTAGGCTGCTAGAGAACAATTTAGTTGGATGCTTCTCAAGTATCCTAAAGCTTGGCTGAAAAAGCAGAACATACTACTGACATCCATAGACATCCCAGCTCAACCGTCACACCTAAAATATAGCTCCCAACCCAGGGTTCTCCAGACCTGGCCTGCACTATCTTGTGGTGGGACTATCACTGTGAGCCAATGCCAAGTGCAGCAAATAGTGCCTGCAGCACAGAGCAGGGACTCAGGAAGGCTTGTTGTCATTAAATTCAGCCAAAGAACCAAGACTTGGGATTTTCACTGATATATTCATCTCTGAATTTAATTACAAGGCAAAGTATAATGAACCTAGAGGACACAGATTAGTATATCGAATAAACTCATTATTAAAAATGTCTCTAGAACATGATTTTTTAAAAAGTGAAGAACCTTAAAATCCCATAGAAGATCTGATTTAAATTACTACATCACGGAGACTAAAATCTGGGAGGAATTAGCCATCCCTGCATCCTGGGCCGATCTGGCCCTTGCATGCTGTGTCCCAGGGGGCAGACCCTCCTCTGAGATCCATGATCCCATCTGTACCATAAAACCTCTATATAACAGGGTGAATTACATGTCATGTTTCACACTGAATTTGGAATTTCCTTCCCTTTGTATAGGGGATTTTAAATTGGCCCCTTGACTTTGAGTGTTTTTAGCAGGCTTCAGAATCCTGTAAATACTTCCTTGTATTTCAGTGAAAAGTTGAAGAATATGTCATGAGTTTCTGCATTCTCTCTATAAATACCCACTTCTCCTTTAATGCTTATAGAAGTCTGCAACACAGACTTATTACTCACCTCCAGGCAAATCTGCTCTGAAATTACCATTCAGTAATGGGAGATGGATCCAAAAAACTGTGGGTAAAATATTATATGTGTATTTGGGCGTGTAGTTAGGATTGTTAATATCAATTAATTCTGCTCACAGAGGAGGACTTGTTTTAAAACAACTTCATTTTTCTTTGGCATAATATGTAATTACACAGCTGTAACTAATAGCCATGGAGATGCAATCTACCATCTAAATAACCAGCATTATTCTTCAAAGTACTGTTTGTGCTTTTCTAGCTTTACTGTCTCAGAATGAAGGGTGATTATTAGATATAACTAAACGTATATATCAAGGCCGCTAGCAAGGGCAGCCCCTCCCAAAGAGTGGCTCCAATTATCACAGTATATGACAGTTTTCTGGATGGTACTACAAAAGAATACTGTTTTAGTTTGCAAGTCCACTATTCTTTTTTCCCCCAAACCAAATAAGATGATATTTACTTCCCTTTCTAGTGTGTCATCACCACCATTGTTTCCTTTTATTTCTGTGTAAACCACATGCTCAATCACATTTGCCCTTTTGTTTGGGTGACACTGTCATCAATCAAGCAACTGTTGGTGTATGTACCATGTGGGCTATGAAATTTTAGCATAAAAATTTATTTTATTTCTTTTTTTATTTTATTTCTTTTTATTCTGGTAGCTGATTGGTACAGAGATCAAACCCTGAACCCTGGTGCTATGAGCACCACGTTCTAACCAACTGAGCTAACCAGCCAGCCCACCATAAAAATTTCATTATGGTTCGTGGTGATCCTTAGGGCAGAACTTTCCTATAACAGGAATTTTAGAATGAAAAACTTCAAACCTAATCTCGACCAAATACATATTCTGAGAGGTAGCTTTTCATTAGGATTTTACTATTTAATTTTGTATTTATAGCCCACAGAACACACGTCAGCAAAACATATAGGAAATACTCACATCTGCCAGCTACCTAGTATGACAGGCATTCCTCAGGAAGCAACAGGGATCTGCTTCAGTGAACCCAGGAACACACAGGCTTGCTATATTTCAAAAGTAAATCTTATACTTCTACCACATCTTCAAAGCCCAGTAGACGTGCCAGTAACCAAAAGTCCTGAGACAGTAAAAGCCAGGATTTTGCTCCACTTCACTAATGGGTGAAGTTTTAGTACTCACACGTGCAGCGGAGGGATGGGAGACGGGTCGTAATGGTAGCGGCCTTCATGATGTCTTGCATCAATTGGTACAGGAGGATGGAAGGCAGGAAAAAGATGAGGAGGATCTGAAAAAGAAAGAAAGTCTGACCTGTATAAAATGGACACATTGAAACCACATTTCAGTGCGTGAAGCAGCACTGTACTCTCCTCACTACATACTTACGCTAAATCTACCTTACAAAATTGTGGGTAAATACAAGGCTGTGTGACTGGGGGGGTGCATGCAGAAGCAGGCAGGGTAAGCAGGAGAGCAGGGAGACTGCAGCCACACAGGCTCCCCACCCCGGAAGGCCAGCCGGCCAGAGCTGCGCGGGGGTGGGGCGGAGTGCTGAAGGGAGCCACAAAACCAAGAGAGCAGATTACAAAACACTTCTTTAAAAAAAAAAAAAAAGTTACCCTGCCAAGTAAATTTTAGACAGACATCATAATATAAATACTAGTTTCATTTCTCCCATGCCCATGATGCTGTTAAGGGTGTCCTCTGCAAAGTTCCTGCTAGAACCCACGGCTGATATATATACAAAGGAGTATTTACACACACACACACACACACACACACACACACACACACACACACACACACGTCTAAAGTTTAAATGCACAATCTCCTCCTTAGCCTTGCTCAGGCCTCCGCAGTCCCAACACAAGGGCGGCAAATCCATATGTTGGCCAGAGAAATACTGTACTTTCTGGCTAAAGAAGATGAACTGACCCACGCAGGCTCACAGAGGGAGATCTGAGCCAAACTCAGGGAATCCCTGCTACCGTAGCCCCAACATTCACCTTGGAGCCGGACTGCCTCCCCCCACCTCCTCCTCCAGCACACTGTCCAGGGGATCCTGGCCTCCCGAGTGTGTGCACTTCCTAGAAACAGCTCCTCCAACCCCATTTACTCATAGTCACTTACACCTATTATCTCTTGCAAATCTGAAAATAAATGTTTTTGTTTAAAAAAAAGTGATTCACTATAAAAATTGGAGAAAGTTTTAACAGATTTTATAATTAGAAGCATGACTGATTACTTGTAACCACATGGAAGGTTTTCCAAGTTTCAAGAAGCAAAATTAAGGAGTCCAGAACCTAGAAGTCTGACTCCATGACTATGAGGCTGACATTACACACAATAGGCTAGAGGTATTCTTCAAATGTTCCCTTCCACATGTGGTCATCCTGGGGGCCTGCACGAGGCAGTACTGACAGGAACTGAATGTACACCAAACAAGCCTCAGATGGCTTCGAGTTATTTCTAGAAGTCTGGAGAGCTTGCCCTAGTGCTGAGGATAGCAGGCTTGAAAGGAGATTCCAAACGAGGCACTGCAGACAGGTTCTGAGCCACCCCTGGAGGAAGGCACAGGGCACCGTGTAAGGCCTGGAAGGTTAAGCCAGATACACAGACAGACATGGGCCGCCCCCATGTCCAAACTTTCTTCATATAAAGCATCTTTTGGAATGGAAGCATAGCAAACATTAAACAAAAATTATAATACATTACTTCCCTTGTTTTGAATATTGCCCTTGCTCCCTTCTTTTGAGAATCTAAGACTATGGTTATAAAGAAAAAATAAGAATAAAAAAAAACTATTAGCGTGGCATTGATGGAAACTATGTGGTCCACCAGGGAGAGAAACAAAGCTATATAATTCTACCAGTTTACCACCAGACCTAGAATCTAGAAAACTCCCAAGAGAACTATTGGAAGGAAAATTTCAATTACTCACTATATTTTGTGCCTGTTGTATGACTGGGTAGGGAGGAAATGGGTGGTTATAGAAGGAGGGAAGAAATCATTTTAGTATTCTCATATCATTGACACTATGAAATCATGATACATGACAATGCTGGAAACTCAACAGGTGAGGGATACACTAATTATATATATATATATATATATATATATAAAATGATTCTACCTGATCATTACGGTTTACATATTTTATAAATTTCACATGAACAAATCAATTATATTTTAAGCTCACCACTTAGGACTTAATGTTAAAGGATGTGTAAGTTAGTTCTTTTGTAATGCAAATATTGAGAGCTGATTTGCTAAGTTTTAAAGTTTAAGTTGAAAGCTTATCCAGAGATGTTGGCAAATTCACTGTTGCACATAACTCAGCCATCCTGACAATTAAAAGCTACCCCCTAGGAAGCCAAAACATTCTATTTAACCATTTTCAATGAAAATTATTCATCCTTTCTAAAAAACATAAAATTGAGCATAGTCATCTTTTTCAATAGTTTGAAACTCTGACACATACTCAGTGAATGTTTCCTGATTTAAAATTTTGAAACAAACTCAAACAGGCCACCAAACATGGAGGTGTCCTTTTGTTTTCTTCCTTTCCTTTTAGTGTCACTGAAGATGCAAACACACGTGCCTCCTGCAGGCCTCTGCTCTTGAAGTTCAGGTAAACAAACTTAGCAGAACTGTGTGCACATAAGCATTCATAAAGTCTGACCCACCTCCTCAGGGCTTCTCACATGCACCATTTTATGTGACTGTTTCGAGGGACATTGTGACAACTATGTCAGAGTTGTAAGATGTTTTCACTTCTTTACTTCTTGGCTCTCAGCTGTTCTCTGCCTGATTAAATTCTCTCCACCAGATAAGTGGGTGTTAACTGTATCTGATTTTCTCTTTGTGGGTGCAACTATAAATTATGATGAAGTACAAACCCACATTTTTCATACAGTCAGGGCTCAAAATGTGTGAAAGTATTCCACATTTAATACATGCCTCATATATCCAGGAAATAACAGTCATTATCTTTTATATGAGTCTTTATAATGAAGTTGCTGTGATTATGTGCACAGGCTGAAGACCAACCAGCTAATCCTATAAAATCAGAAGAGTGTACCCAAGCAGTGTAACAATCTCTTCCCCTGGGAAAACCTACAGTGTTATCACTGACATATAAAGGCACTGCCTTCTTTTCATTTTCAAGAATTATTCTTTCAGGATTTAAATTTACTTGCTCTCACCCTCTCTCCTTCTTTCAAGAGAAAATAACCAAACATTACAAAAATATTTAAGAGAAAAATATAAAACACAATTACTGGGGCATTTGGTGGTCATTTCTCACTGTTGAGTCCATAGTGTTTTGTGAGTTTAACAGTTAATTCTGACTGAAAGTATGTGATGCATGTTGTAACAGTTTGCACAAAGTGTTTATTTATGTCCCAAGGAAATTTATGAACTCTGTGTTAGGTTTAAATAAAGAACAGAAAATTAATGGATATATTCTGATTTGACCAAAGACATCTGGTTTTAGTTTAAGTGTTTTACTGCTTCTATGTTTCCCTCTTGATGAAGTTTAAAACAACTTTTCCTGGACTGTTGAAGTCTGTGGGAAGAATTATACCTTGTATTGGTTATTAGTGGAAATCATGCCTCTTAAACCACTTTCTGGGAAAATGCAATGGAACAGCCCTCTTCCACGTTGAAGTCTGTGGGAAGAATTATACCTTGTATTGGTTATTAGTGGAAATCATGCCTCTTAAGCCACTTTCTGGGAAAATGCAATGGAACAGCCCTCTTCCAGTTTAAGATGTGCTTGACTGTAGCTTAACACGATGAGTGAGAAATAAAAAGCACTGTGAGCATGTCCTTATATGTGGCATCACATCACGTCAACCCTAACTCCTTTCTCCAAAAATGTTCCTGCATCCTCAAATGTTGAGCACTTGCCTTCAATCTTGGTTTGTCGTTTCTATGTGGATCAGCAGCATATTCCATCATGGGCCCGAAAAGCTGTCCAAGAAAACCCACGTGACAAGAACAGGCCCGAGTTGCCAGCAGCCACCATAATTAACCACCTAGCAGTTTATTATTTACACATGAGCAGCGCAGCTGTGGCGCATCGTAACTCAAGAGCATGTGTAATAAGTTACCGCACCACAGCCATCTCCTGCCCCGGCCCTTGACAAAACACCACATGATGACTTCTCCAAAGTCGGGCGAAAACTGCTGAAGCAGAAGGAAGTGCCACTAAGCCCGGCTCCCTCCTATTTATCATACAATTTCCTGACTGATGGTTCCACAAACCAGCTGCTAAGTGCTGTGTACTCTACTGTCAGCAAACTAACAGTCTAAATGGGAGACAGGGAGAAATAATGTGCAGAACTGGTGGAATCAATTTCACTGAGGGAATTAACATTCTACCAGGTGGGGGTGGGTCTGCAGAGCAGTGGTACACAGTCAACTGTACGTGCTTATGGCTGCAAAGATGATTTATTACAGACTTGCAAGAGGTTTGACTATTGTACCGGAGTCCTCTCACACTAAACAGAGAATTGAAGAGTGTGTACTATCCAAGGCTTCAGTGGAATAGTCTTTAAACCCTATAAATATGTAATTGGCTTGACATGTTTAAATTGAAATGCATAGTAAAAATATTTGTGCTGGGTAGAGTTGTCAGTATTCAATTTCACACTGCCTGTCGTCAGGCTGAACATTAAGGGTCTCATTAGGAATGAGAGGCATTGATTTTTAGGTCTCTTCACAACAGCCTGGGTTGATCATAAAACCTGTAGCCTGAGAATAACCAAGAAAGACAGTTGGAGATTTATCTTCAGTTGCATCCTTCTCCCAAGAAATAGTTTTAGTATCCTCAGGCTATGAGATCTCTTGGATGCCATCCTGGGAAACTGTCTTTTAAGGTTTGAAATTTACATACAAAAATTGTAGATTAAAAAAGAGAGATCAAAGTCGGCTCAGTTAGTGCCCTGAAGGAGTAATTCACCAAATGATACTTGAGTGGTCTGAAAGTGCCCAAGAAACAACATAAGAGGGATCAGCAAGAGTGAACTGCCTGCTGCATGCAGAAGTCCTAAGGGCTTATTTACATACTGAAGTCATCTGTAAGCTGCCTTGGAATTTATTCTAGACTACAGCGAGGGCTTATTTCCTGTCATTAGGATCGGCCCAGCCTGTAGAAATGGCCAGTCCCCTCAAACTCACTCAGTTACCGCCATTAGTAGAAATATCATTAAAACTGTATGTGTCCTTTCAACATCTGTTATGCTAGAACCAAAATCATCATCCAGCACCTGTAAAAGGAGAGGGCTCAAGATGGTGCAGAGGCAGCCCAGGCCTCATCACTGCCTCTTCCCACCTTGGTGCATCTCCAGTCATCACCCTCACCCTAGTGCCCATAAGATCTTTTCCAGGGCTCAGTGGCTCATTTGGACTGACTCCAAGACCCACAATGACTTGCTAACTCAGGCATCCTTGCTATTTCTGCCTATGGACAACATGGCACCAGAAAGAGCTGACCTGACCTTTCTGGGAACACCCCAGGGATACCTGACCAATAGAGTCTAGAGCAACAGCCTTGAGCAAGGCAGTCTATGGCCCTCCAGGGTCTGCTGTGAACAAAATCTAAGGAGTGTCACTCCACAGGGACCAGCTGCAAACCTGTTGGACTTTCCTGTGGCATCATGCCATGGAAGATCTCATAGAGCACCCAGAACCTTTTTTCTGGTCTTCCATGAATATTATGTGAAGTTGGAAACTTCTCCAGAGTCATTAGTATGGGTTATCTTGCTCATATTACCCACCATAATGGGTTATAAGTTTTAATAGACTGAGGTTCTGTATACTCTAGAAATCTTGCAGAGGCCCTGAATTTAAGGCAGAGTCATTAGTATGGGTTATCTTGCTCATATTACCCACCATAATGGGTTATAAGTTTTAAGAGACTGAGGTTCTGTATACTCTAGAAATCTTGCAGAGGCCCTGAATTTAAGGAAAAAAAAAAAAAACCCAAAATCTATTATTTTGTCACTTCATACCATGGCAGGAGCCTTAACTTGGAGAGAATGTGCTATAGGAGGGATCTGCAAACTATTGCACATGGGCTGGTTTTTGTCAATAAAGTTTTACTGGAATACTGCCATGCTTATTTGTTTACATGCCATCTATGGCTGCCTTTGTACAACAATGGCAGAGTTGGCTAGTGAAGCAGAGGCCCACACAAAGCCTCACATATTTACTATCTGGCCCTTTACAGAAAAAGTTTAAAGTAATTTTCAGAAATTTTCACATTTCAGAAAAACCACATATCATTTTTTTTCTTTATGGATATGTATTTTTTGAGTGATAACATTACGTACGTAAAATATTTTAAATGCCAACTTTCCTTATATGCCAACTTAGGTGACTTAAAAATTTCTCTATAGTAAAAGTATCCACACTATTGATAAATTCAATAGAGACACTTATCTTCTGATTTTAGCAAAACCTATAAGTAGATAAATTTTAAGATAGGAAAAATAATGAATGAAATTTACCATAAATCAAATAACAGCAATAGTCACTTACCATTTGCAAATTTAAGCTGTAAGTTAAATAAAACATATACAAATTGACATAGAAAGCTAGTTAACAACAATAACTATGCTATTCTAAAACACAATAAAACTTTACTTCTGGCAAATACCCTACGGTCCTGACTCCCAGTGTATATACTTCCATGGACATTCCCAACTACTCAAATAGCAAGTTTTCTACATGTCTTTTGTGCAAGCATGCGGGCATATTAATTTAATTAATATTTTAGACTTTTGCTACCCACCATTACATGCTGGTCACATCACAATACATACTTCGTATAACAGTCAGATCCATGCCATGCTCTTTAACAAACATAATTATTTCCAATGACCCTCTTAGCGAACTGACAAAAGAAACCCCTGCCTTTACTACCTAAGATGTGTCCTGGGTAGTGAACAAACAATTGATCTCTCTCCTTCCTGGAAATTTCTAACTTCTTTTGTCAGCAAGTCTGCATGTTTCTCAGCTGAAGGTCTCAGCTACTGCATGCCCAGTGGCAGAAACAGACCACATCTACCTACTGGCCTACCAACCACATTCTTCCAACCAGAGTCTCTGGGATTTGTCTTGCCTGTGATCCCACATGGGGGCATCCATGACATTTTTGTTGCTTCCAGCTTTCTTACCAGGATAAGAGAGGAAAAAATAACCAGAGGAGAAGGCAACGAAGAAATAAGAGAAGGTTTACAGCCATCATATCTAAAGTGCACCTCTTGGGAGCGTGGCGACGCTCCCGCCGAGGGTTCGGATCCCATGTGGAGACCGGTTCCTGCTCACTGGCTGAGCGCGGTGCGGGCGCAACACCGAGGGCTGCGATCCCGTTGCCGGTCCCCGGTACGGGCGCGACACTGAGGGTTGCGATCCCGTTACCGGTCAGTAAAAAAAAAAAAAAGACAAAAATAAATAAATAAAGTGCAGAACACTCCAAGGGAAATCACATGACAACACACAAAGAATCACTACACTTAAAAGCAACAAATGCATTTACTTTGAAATATTCTAGTGGTATATTTTCAGTGACAATAAATAAGGCTGGAAATTAAAAGACAGGTATCAGTTACTAGTGACAAATTCTTGTATCCATGAACATATTTTTTGTACAGCATGAATTCAAAAGTCAAATTCATAGCTCCAAAAATACACATTAGGTTTCTTAATGCATATGAAATGAAAGCAGAGGATGAAGTGTTTCCATGAAAAGTGTTTGGTATCTCAGATCTAACTACAAAAGTCCTGGAGTCCATAGGCTCAGAGGTCTCCTGGTTTAGTTAGTAAACCAACAATTAATCAACAAAGAGGATGAGGTCTGGAAGTTGTATTCTGTCTAAAATAAATCAACTGAATAAGGAGCTTTCAAGCATTTTTTCAGTGTTATAAAATTAGCAGAAGTAGGTAGTGAAATGTGAAAACAAAGTAACAGTACATTTTATAAAACTTATATAACAGATTTTCTCTAGGAACCCTCCTGACAACCCTAAAATCCGCATTTCCAAAGGTTTACTATTATTATTCCAAGTGTTGTTTCTCTTTATTTCCTATTAAGACAATCCTCAGCTAAGAAGGGAAGATTCCATTATCTGCTCAATGAGCTAAAGTCACATAAAACTGAGGTCTTGTGATGTAAGTTGGCTCTTTCTATTCCGATACAGAGCACACGGGGAACGGCACTGCAAACACCATCCTTGCTGGGGGCAGAAACCCAGGCTCTGTCCTGGAGCCCCGCCTGGATTCTCAATCCTGCTTCTGAAGCAGGAACCCAGGCCCACCTGGAGACTGACTGAGATGAGGCTCAGGGCTTCAGAGACTTGACCTTCGTCTTTGCAGTTCCACACAAGAGAATGATGCCATCAACCAAAGAGACCCACTCATCAAAAGCCACTTCCGGAATATTCTGAAGGCACTGGAAAACCAGCAGTGCTGTACGAGTGTGCTGTCTGGCAAATTTGTGGCAATTAAGACATAGATGAGACACATTTATGCTGCTCAAGATCAGGCAAGAAGCGTTTGAAGAGCAAATTATTGACTGTAATCACCACCCATCCCATCTGTAATTCCTGTCAATCAACAACAAAAGTCTTCCAAGATTTGCCCCATTAATAGGAATTAATAAGAATAATAAAAACAATCAGGAGCACAAGTACAATTGACTGACTGTCATAATACGTGTCAGGCACTGTGCAAAAAGCCTTTTGGATTCACCTCATTTATTTCTTCCTATGACCTGATCCTGCAAAGCAGGTACTATGAGTATTCCCATTCTTATGGCTGAGGAAACTGATTAAGGACTTGTTCAACGTTACATGGGAGACAGTAGTGGAGCTGGGTGTCTTTTTGACGCCAAGGCCGGTGCTCTTAGATGCTCTACTTTTTAATACAACACTATCAGAATTAAGGCTTTTTATAATCTCCTATCAAATTGTACTCTGCAGACCCACATTCCCAAAACCCAGACTGGACCATGTCCCTCCCTTCTCCCCAAACCTGTAGTGGCCCAGTCCAGTCCAACCTCTTTACCATGACATTCAAGCCCCTGCAACCCAGCTCTGTACAGGATGCCTCTGCACCAAGAGTCATGATCCTAAAGGAACACCATTTGCAGACACTCGCCTGTATGTCTGGGTGGCCCCTCGTGTGGACATCGGGGCAGCCATTCATTTCTGTGGCCCATGTTGTCTCCTCAGTGGAGAACCAACTCCCTCTCATCCAAGTCTTACCCTCTCTTCAAGACTCAATTCAAATGCCACCCCCTCAGGCCAGCTTCCCAGAGGCTGGTGGGGTGTGTGCTCCTTCCTCCCTTCTCCACGGTTCAGGTCAGCGGGGACCACTGTGCATGCCCGACCCATGGCAGTCCACAATTGCACCTTCACGTGTCCTGCCACCTCCCTCGCTCATAGACCCTAGGCTCTCCGAGGGCCCCCATGCCCACCCTCAGTACTCCCCTCTCACAAGCCTGTGTTTACAGGCCACTGAGCTGTAGGCAGAGACGTGGGGCAAGCACCACACTGCCCTTGCTGTGCTCTGTGGCCAAGCCAGGCGATGCAAGGCACACCTCACTCAGCACACACGCTGGCACACCTGAACTGTACACCACTGGCCCAAGCTGCGGGATGAGGCTCCCCTATCCTTGGATGCTCAGGAGGAACTCACGAAGTGTTTATCACAGGAAAGGTGCAGAAGGCGAGGAGAGACAAGGAAACTGAGGCCACACAATGGCAGTGGTGGACCAGGCCAGCCTCCTTCCTGGGCGCTGCAGGACACTTCCATCTACCTAACGGGCCTTCAACAGCAGGCAAAACAAAGGAATTTGCAGATGCAGGCCCTCCTTCTCTTTGGAATCCTCCTCGTGTGGGTTTCCACGCACTTCCCGTGTTCAGAGAACACACACAGGGCCAACGCCTAGCAGAGGCCTGCCCATCCTGAGCCAAGTCCTCATGCTCTGAAGCTCACCTTGTAGCCCCGCCAGGCTGCCTGCTTCCTGCTGGATGGAGAGGGACTTCACGTGGCACCTCCCCACCCCACCTCAACCCACCTGCCACCTCCAAGACAGGCAGGCGACGGAGGGCACGCAGCAGTAACACCCCCGCGTTGGGACCTTGCCAAGACTGAATGTCTTTTCCCACCAAGGAAATATTGATGCTCCAGTGAATTCAGGATACTTGAGCAGGCTGCTAGCTCCCATATGGAAAAGGCTCTTTGACACAAAAGGTGAGAGGTCAAAAGTTTAAAAGCTCATGACAGAAACAACAGACGCCCCTTTGCCCACCGCCTCTTTTTGTCAATAACATCAAAGGCCCTGGCATGTTCTTAATGCTATTATTGTTACGCCTTTGGAATCCGTTGAAATTCCAGCATGTTTGTTGTACACAGGAAGCATTAAAACACTCCACTTTCTTGTCCCTTAAACTCTGAACTCTCGGTATCTATGCAGCATCATTGTTTGCAGGAACACACAAAGCTTTTAAGCAAAGAGTTTAAGTGTTTCTTTCACAACGATCACAAAATAATAAAACACACAGAGTGGTCCCCTTGCAAGGAGGAGCCAGGAAACGAGAGACAAGGGAGAGAACCCCCACTGCTTAGGAGTAAATAAATCCCCATCACATTTGTCGGCTCATGAGAATGCAAGTGTGAAACATTCCCCATTTTTCTTATAGTTCTCCTTTCCCTGCAATCCTGTGTTAGCCACTAGTCAGTCACACATTTTATACACGCCCTTGAAGACACTGGCTATGTGGAGTGTTTATCAAACTGCATCACCTGGGGGATTCTGACACATCTTTCGCGTCTTTCTACTTAAGAACACTTTCTCCAGCCACCATCCATTCTGCAGCTGCCCCTCCACATTCCTGGATGTGCAGATAAAAGCCCCATAGCTGTCTGCAGCAGGTTGGTTCAGAACTACTTCAAGCTCTACTGAAGTTCAAATTTGTGACTTTCTCTCTTGCTGGCTACCCTTCCCGTCCTTGCTACCTCATCTGGCTTCCTACTTGATTCTTAGTTTAATACCATTTGGAGTGTGGAATAAATTTCAGATCCTCTCTGATCCGGCACCCATTAGTGCCCCTACTGGTAATGAATGCAAGAGGCACCTTGCCCCGGGCCCCAAGCCCACCATGCCGCAGAGGACAGAGGCCACTCACTTCCCACTCTTCCGTCCATGTATCCTACAGTCTGGAAACATACAAGAGGAATTCAAATTGCCCACATTCTGCTTTAGGACTGGCATGGATGACAGATTTAGGGGTGGCAACAACTTCTCTAGTCTATTCAGCTGGCTACTGGGAAGGACTTCCCTTCCTGGAAGGCCAAGGGCCCCAAGACTGCTTTCACTGAGCAGAGGTTTTTGGTCGCCCACTCCCCTGAGGCCTCAAGGTCTCCTGCCTACTCCCTCAACTGTTGCCTCAGAGGGTGACCTCCTTGGCCAGTTCCTCCCAAGGCCTTCCATCAGGACTCAGCAGCCGCTCACCTAGTCTAAAAGGGCCAGGCTTTACAGGGTCTCAATGTGAACTGCATCTCGGTCCTCTCCTCCCTTTCCCCAAAGTGACCCTTGGCTTCTAAAGCAATCACATGAAGCTCAGTCTTTACTAACTATAATTGGTAGGAATTTAAAGTCAGTGACATCCATTTGATCCCAAGGTCTACTACTGCTGGAGTCTACTCCTGGTACACGTGGGTCCACACCGATGGCCCTAGGGACTGCAGCCTCAACACAGGGGCATGCCTCTCTCCTGGAAATAGTGGACACACCCCACCAAGGTGACCCTATCTCGCACTTCTTAAATGAGCTCCACTCATCAGAGTGGGGTCTACATGGGTTTCTAGAGAGCAAGACCACTGCTCACACTTTTGTGTTTGCAAATGTTACTAAAGACTTAGCGCATGATCATATGAGATATTCAATGCATTTAAAACAAATCATTGATTTAATAACTGATACTGGCAACAGACCAAATTGATAGTGACCTACTGGTCATCTTGGCACCAATATATATTTGCACAAAATTTATCACCCGCTCTTCATGAATCCTTAGAAAAACCCTCCTTTCTACTCAGCTTCCCCTTCTCCAAAATCAGAACAAGGCCAAACATTCAGCACACTGAACATGCTGCAACCTGGCTGGGCGCCTTCCCGCAGCAATCCACCTGCTGTCCATCCAACCAAGGCTGCTGAAAGTGCTCCCCATTTTAAAACATATTTTATAGATTTCCATATAAACAAATTACAATAACAACCATGATCATAATACGGATGTTCTCATCCATAAAATAGACCGATATGACCCAGTCCTATGGGTGAGGGTGGTTCATGAAGCCTGAAGTACTCACATTTAAGGAATTATTGTTACTTCTAGTCCTTCTCCCTCAGCACGAGCATCCACGTTAACATGACAGTGAACATCTCTGCGTGGGTACCTCCACCCCTGCACCTAGCCTGAAGGCTCAGGCAGCCCCTCCCTCACCCTCACACCCTTGCTGATCTGCAGGCACAGGCAGTTCTCCATTTCTTTGTTCCTCTGGAAGTTCTGCAGCACGGATTTCACTCTGTCACCTGAACTTAAGAGTAGCCATACTCTGTCCTCAGCTCAGCCATCAGGGGAGAGAAATAAAGCTTACAGCCACAGAAACACAAATTATAAATGACCACCATTTACTGAACACTCATATGTGCTAAGAAGTACCCTCCACACTTCCCACATATTTTCTTGTGGTATTAACATCCATCTGACGAGTGAGAGAACAGGGTCAGGAAGATAAGCAGCTGGAGCCCCTGCACTGGGAACTGGCACAGTGTGGCCTCAGGTGCAAACCTGCCTGGCTGTGGGGCTCGCGGGGACCTGCAGCAGGGAGGGCTTGGAAGGGCCTGCACTTGGTTGAACTTTCTGCTCTTACTTGAAGTTCTGAATAATTTTTCAACAAGGCCCCCATTTTCTTTTTGCACTGGGCCCTATAAACTGTGTAGCCAGTCCTGTGTACAACAACACTACCCTCACAAGTAGTCCACTTCCAGCCTTTTCTGCTCCACCCTTGCTGACAGCAAGAGCTGGCCGCAGCTAACGGAGCATCTTGGGTGCTCCAGTTCTCAATCCCGCCCCACCCTTACTCCGAGGCCTTCCGGGGGCCCACCCTAGCCTTACAACCTCTGCTCCTGGGCGCCCCACTCCTTCAGACACTTCCGGCAGGGGAGGGACCCCAGCTTCCAGCCGTGAGGACACAGGTGTGGACCCAGCACAGCATAATACTCTTGCTGCAAGTGGGGCCCGCATCACTGCTAAGAGAGCCACTTGCCACCCACCTGCCGTCCTGAAGGTGATTGGGCTTGTTCTAATCAAGACTGATACAGCAGAAGTCTCTCTACACATAAATAAATCACAATTACTAACTGCAGGAATGGAGCAGCTCTCTCCTCCCCTCATGGCCACTGCAGAGGAATTCCCAGGCCAGCCCGGGCTAGCACAAAAGCCCCAGACTGGGCTGTGGCAATATCCGCTTGCTCGCTCAGTTTATTATTTAAACAGTTCCTTAATGACTCCTCCCGGAGGTGAGCGAGGCCAAACTGTTTTCCTTTCCTCCACAAAGCAGATATGCATGGCTTATTTGAATGTCTCCAGCGTTTACTTTAGTCCCTGGCTAAATACCTTCCACCACAGAGTCAAACAAACAGTTCACTTCATTAGAAAGGCAAACAGTTTAGCCAGAGAATGCCACCAGCACTTGAGGGGAACCAAGCAGGCCATGAAACCCTCTGCCCAGGAAGCAGGGGCCAGCTCCAGCCCAGGCAGCGTTGTGAAGAGCTCACTTCAAAAGCCTTTTCACAAATACTTCACACATTCACTGCTAATTAACAGATAACCCTGGAGAGATTATCTGCCAGCAGCCAAGGGCCCAGAGGATGATCCACACCACCCACTTCGGAGAAGGCAGAGCCCAAGAGCACACCTTTTTTTCTAGAAGTGCGACTCAATGAAGTCATCTGAGAAAACACCAGTGAGCAGCTACACCCCCTACCCCATTTAAAGTAACAAAGCAACATCTCAAATACTATTCATTTCAGCAACAGCTGCAGATTGTGCCTGGGAAAAACACATGGACCAGGGCAGCAAGTAATGCATAGACAGAAAGTTCAAGACAGGGCCCAGGGCAGGAGTGCACGGTCTGCAGCATGTGCTCAGGATTCCAGCTCAGGAGTAGTTGTCAACGCTTTTCCCAACAAAGACGTGGCGCATACTGAAAACACTAGGGGACGGATGAATGGACCATGAGCAGGGTAAAGTCTGAGCCTCTTTTCAAGAGACCCCGGAATGGAGCAGGGTCAGTAGACCACTGAGGCCTGAAGCCATCTGTGAGCAGCAGGCCAGCCCTGACTCTGCCCATCCAGTACCTGCCCCAGCCTTAGAACCCCTCTGCAGGTGGATACAGAGCCCCACGCATGTCACTAGCCCTCTCCACACCACTGTACCTCAGGACCACCTGGGATCTACCAGGCTGAGCTTCCGAGGTGACCAACAGATGACAGGTCACATGTATCCATCCAGGGCACAGGAAACTATTCTGGGTTGATATTTTTTTAAAAGAGAAGGGCCCCACTCTCTTTTCAAGAACACACATATGCCCCCCACCACTGCCCCACACATATACACATGTCACAGTAGTAGACGGCAACATCAAGTAAAAACGTGGCGGTGGTGCAGCTGTCCCTGTCACACCTGAATGCAGAATTTTGCCAATGCTGTCTGTGGTTGTGCTGGACAGGGTCACATTAAGTAATTCCAGTACTCATGGCTCTTAAGAATTTGGTCAACCTCAAATGCCAACTGCAATAAATCGTACAAGTTTCTATTAAAACTATAAATCACTTGCGAAATTTAATACCATCACGAAGAGTAATTAAATGCTAATATAGTAAATCTACAAAAGAAAAAATGGAGAGTACACATAACAATGAAGAATCTTAAAAGTAAGGGAATGCTCTTGTAGGGAGCTTTAAGACAGACCTTTGAGCCAAAGTATAGTCTGTTTCCTATCCAAAGCTAGCGGTCCTCGGGAGGTGAAAATCATGAAAGGGCCACATTCCTCAATAAACTCAAGACTGAGTGCCAAAGACACAAATCCCTTCTTCAACAGAGGACAATGACTCCAACAACTGACTCTGGTTCTGTGTTATCCTGTTAAGGAAAACGGAAAAGAATGGAGAAATACTGTAGAGGACAGGAGAGAGAGTCAGTGTTGGAGAGGCATCCTGGGGCTTAAGTCAGAAAATGTTGAGGACAGTCACAGCACTGCCTGAAAGGCCCCTGCTTCCCTCGTGCTGCCTTCACATCACTGCCTTGTTGATGAGCCGCTGTTCTTTGCTCTTCAACTACCCCCAAATCTTAACATTTAGTCAGGACAACTAGAACCAGGGGTTACTTTCCGGGCTGCTTCGGGACTCAATAGTTGTTGCTGGATACACCATAAGGACAAACCAATTCACTGTACAGACCCGACCAGCGCCGCCCGCCCTGGACCCCTGAGTCACACGCTGCCATGAGCGCAACGGCCCAAGCATGTACCAGTCAGGAGCGCACGCAGGGATGTGAGGGGAGGGGACGGGTCAGAGGGGCCTCCTGTGCATGAGGACAGCCCTGGTTCAGAAAGACGGGGCAGCGTGGTGGGAGGGTGCTGGGCCCCCCAGAGCTAGTTAAGTCGCAAACTGGGGGCCCACCCTGTGATTTCTTCCCAGCTGGCTTGCGGTGGGACCCAAGAACTTGGGCTTCTCGGAAGTTGCCAGGTAGTGCTGGGGCGGCTGGGCTGAGGGCCCCAGAATGAGAACTACTGTGCTAGAGAAGCAGAAGAAAAGGTGGCCACCGGTGCAGGGTCTTGCACACTGGCCGGGCAGCTGCAGGGTTCACGCGGGGAACAAAAATGATCAGAAATGCCTTTTGGAAATTATCCTCTGGTGGTGACGCACAGCACAGGCTGCAGTGGGAGGAAATCAAGGCAGGGAGTGAGAGGTGCCAGGAGGACCGAAGACAGGGTGGCAGGAGAGACAGAGGTAGGCTGCCTCCCATTGCTCTGGCAGGGCGAGTGCTCCGGTGGTCCTGGAAGGGAAGGGCAGTTGTGCGGGTGGAGGGAGTGGGCCAGAGTGTGGCCTGGGGTGCCTGGGGTTAGAGGAGACCTCAGCATCCAGGCTCCCAGTGGATGTCTGGGGAGAGGCAGATCCAGGTCTGGAACTCAGGGGCCACGTCTGGCCTAGAGATCGGGGTGAGAGAAGTGATCATGGGTGTGCTGGGCAACCTCAGTGAGTGAAACTGGCCAGGGAGAGGGCACAGAATGCCAACAGGATCTCCAGAGGGAGGTAAGCCAACCATTAAGGGATGAGCAGAGGAGGCAGAGCTGTGGGAACAGGACACATTAGAGACACAGGAGGACCAGCAGCCAGTGGCAACCGCAGCCAGCTGAGGCCACGAAGAGCCAGGGGTGCACCTGCAGGGGGCTGGGCAGTGAGCCAGGCAGAGCTGGGACACATTCTGGTAAGTGTGGCTGTGAATAGGGAAGAGAGGACATGAGGAGGCCCAAGGTCTGGAGGAGTTCTGTGCGGTATTTTTACCCTTATAGGTGGAAGACATCTAAGCGCACTTGAAGTGGTGGCCACAGCACCAGTCAAATGCTGGGTTTGAAGTGAGACAGGAGAGCACAGATGAGGTGAAGGTCCCTAGGACCCAGAACGAAAGGCAGGGCAACCCAGATTAATTTCCCCAAAACAAATGAGAGGCAAGGGACAGTCCCAGGAGGGGCTGGCACCTGATCTTGTTCCTGCCCCTAAATGGCAGGCTCACATGAAATACATCAAACCCAATGGCACTGCTGAGTCAAAGGTGGCTGGCTCTTTTAAAAGTGAGGTCAAAGGTTATGATGATGATGATGATGATGATGATTTTGAAAAAGGGGTGGAAATGCAGGCCACTCCTCCCGGGAGTTTCAGCCAGAAGGGTGCATCTGAACATTCACACCCTTGCTTCCTACTGGCAAGCAGAACTGCTGAGATCTGCTAGGAGCATGCACTCCAGGGTCTCTCCAGACCCCTGACCCTCCACTGTGCCTGCTTTCAGCCCTGGGGTGCTCACTGTGGGGCCATAACCCTCTGCCTAGAGACAAGGAAGGAGTCCAGAAGCTAGGTGAGGGCATGGAGAGTAAGCAGGAAGGGGCTGGAGAACTCTATAATGGAAATCAATGATCAAACCAGACTCCAACCAGAAGGAGGGTCCAAGGACCAGGAGCCGCCAAAGACAGGCTGTCTCAGAAGACTGTTGCCTAAAAGCTGTATGTGACCATCAGAGTCCTTAGGCTCAGGTTTGCACCCTGGGCAAGGAGGCAGAGGCAGGCAGGACACTTGGGGCTGGCTGCAGGGGCCAGGCCAAGCCAGGTTTATGCGGTTGCAGCAGCTGCAGCTGCTCCGAGGCCAGCCGAAGGGATGTTTCATAAAAGCTGTGGTCAATTCCACTCCTTCCCAGCCCTGAATCCGGTCTCTTTATTTACAGCCCTGGACTCCGTGCACTGTGGGAAATCAGAGGGGCCAAGAATAGGAGTGGGAAGGGAGACAGAGACAGAAAAAGTTAACAGGCAACAGCTTTGAAAGGGTAAAGCAGTTCAGAAACAGCGAATTCACTGGCACTCCCTGCTGCTTTTATTGCTTTCGCTCAACAGCTGGAGAAAATGTTTGATCAAAATATTTGTATTATTGTGTTTAAGTGAAATGACATATGACAGCTCATTATCCCAAACTCACAATCCCCACAGCATCTGTCACAGCCACCCTATTAGAGACAGCCGCTCCCCTGGAGGGTGGAGGGGCCCCTCGGATAGGAGACGAGAGGCACGAAGCAGCAGGCGTTGGACCCAGCCAGTCTCCACTCTGCAGACCCTCACTTGCTCTGAGCAGATAGGAGGGTGCTGCTGCAGGGAGAGGTGGGGGACGCCCACACCCGCCCCAGAGCACCCCTCCCCTGGGCATTGGAAGCCCTCCTTCCCCTCTTCGTCCAGGAGCACGGGGCTCACCAGGGTTACCATGTCCATGGCAATGGCCAGCATCTCCCCTCTCAGACATTAGTTGGCAAGCTTTACTCATTCATCTAAACTAACAAAATATCTCTCTCAACATGAGTAATGACATAATTCCACAGATTTATGTCATTATTATTATTCAATGCCTTCTCATAACAGCCATTGAGTAAAGGGTCTCAGTCCTGCTCCTGCTGTGTTCCTCCAGGATAGCCCTAGTGGACAGATGTTATGTGCTCTATGCCCATGTGCAAGGGAAGGAAAAATCATCTATTGAGCACTGTGTGCGTAGCTCAATTCTGAGAGTTTTATCATCCACATTCGAATCCCACAACAACGCCAGGAGGCACATGATTGTGTCTCCTCCTTACAGATCGGGAGATTCATACTCAGAGAGGTTAATCAATAGGCTCAAAGTCTCACAGCTGGTAAGTGGAAGAATAGATATCTAAACCCAGAACCTTAGGGCTCTAAACTACTTGCATTTTCCACAGCACTTTGGTGCCACCAGAGAGAAATGGCACCTGAGGAGTGTGCTGCACGGCCATCAGAAGGCTGGAAGAGTGGGATGTGCCCGCAGGGGCCCTCTTCATCACATGACCAAAACCAGTTGTTAGGCCAAGAAAAGTTCATTTCCCCCTGTCTCTCTGTCCCTGTGCATTGTACAAAAGAGAGGTCCATACTGTGGAAGGAGCATCTCTAAGTTTTAGCCCTATCTCAGAATTTATCAAATAAGACCTTTGGAGCCTTCCCTCTTGCGGCTTCTAGTCTCAATTTTCTCACCTGCAGCATCAGGGAATGTGATCGTTCCCACTTCGGGCTGTACTGGTGGGATGTGCACCAGTGAGCTCTGAGAAGGTTCCTGGGATCACCTTGTACAGATGATCCCAGTTCCCTGAACATCCATTCGCTCAGGTGTAACACCTGCCATACCCACCCACAGGTCATTTCAGGAATCCAAGCCAAAATGAGATCATGCACACAGAAGGGCTCTATAAACTGGAATATCTACTGTTGTCAGTTCAGAATATATTCCACCCCATCATTTGCAACTATCATGATGCCTTATTTTTAGGAGTGCTTTTTACTCAAATTAAAAAGTCCCTAATTCCCTAAAGGGTCAGATTGCTCAGCCAGCCCAAGAGAAACCTGAAATTAACACTGTCTCTTTATCCTGCCTTGCTACAGAGAGGATGGATCACAAATACCATGACCCAAGTCCTATCCATGTTCTCATGTGTTTTGAGGCTGGAACACTTAGGACTGGGTGGATAGAGGGGGTGACACCTGTGATTCTAATACTGGGATGCCCATGAAAAGAATGAGCTGTAGCAATTACTCCAGGGACATTTGCCTCTGGGGGTGGCTCTACCCGCTGCCCCTCATGTGTGCCGAGGCTAAGGTGGTGAGGCCAAGATGCATGATCTACAGAAGCTGGGAAAGCTCTGCTCACAGACCTCAGCCTCTGCGTGCTCCATATCATCCACAGGGAATCCCCAGGACATGCCACTTTCAGAGAAACCAGTTGCTATATGAATAGTAAGCTGACATGTTTGATTATCTTAGGGCCAAAAATTAGGGTTAGGAAATACCAACTGGCCAAGATTTCACACTTTCTCTATCATGCTAACTTGGCTTGTGGTAACCTCACTCCAGTCTCTGCCTCTGTCTTCCCATGGCCGTCTTCCTGTGTGTCTGTGTCCAAATCCCCCTCTTCTTATAAAGACACTAGGCATATTGATTTAGGGCCCATGAGTGATTACTTCCTTTGGATTCAATGTCATCTCCCACATTGTTTTTATAACAGAAAATCAATTCACCACCAATCAATGACTCAATCAATCAATACATAAAAGAGAGCATACTTAAGAGCTTTTAAGTTAACAATAACCATATCTGCTATTTACTAGATTTGTTTCCCTGTGTAACTTTGAATTTTTGTACGATGAACACATGATATTTTAAAATTTAAAGCACTCAAAACAGAGTCTGACATTCTAGAAGGTTCTGTGACCACGAGCTCATTCCAGAGTATTTTCTCTCCATGAGTACCATGCCCACTTTGGTGCTAAGCCACACCCCTCCTCTGTAACCAGCATCGACACGTCTTCGTAATGAAGAACTTCTCATTCGATGATGTGTTTAAAGTTCGTGTCATCCTCGTCAAGCCCAAACACAGGCAACTTTCTAACAGCAAGTGGGTAGTCAGCATGCCACGTCAGTCAAAGCCGGCGGGCACCCAGGAGTTTTCTCATACAGCTAACAGCAAAGCTCTGGGAACTGTCCAGTGCAGCCAAAGCACAAATATGGCACATGATGATAGTGAAAGTCCAGTCTAGCAGCATGTGCCCCTGTCGTGCTGCGGGATGAGGATACCACGGTCACCTGGTAGAGCCGGTTCAAGCGCATGCCTGAACGGACATGTGGAAGCCCTGGCTTCTGGCATGTGCATATGTATAAAAGTGACCACATGTGGAAATAGTGTCAGCAGAAGTAATCAGTTTAGATAAGGTCATTAGGATGGGCCCTAACTCAATACACTTAGTGTCTTTACAAGAAGAGGGGGATTTGGAAACAGATGCACCAGGGAGATGGCCATGGGAAGACAGAGGCAGAGACTGGAATGATGCCGCTGCAAGCCAAGGAACACCTGGAGCCTCCAGAAGCTGAAAGAGGCGAGGAAGGATCCTGCCCTAGAGGTTTTAGAGGAAAGACGGCCCAGCCAACACCTTGATTTTGGACCTGTAGCCCCCAGAACTGTGAGATAGTACATTTCTGTTGTTTTAAGCCACCCTGGTTACGGTAGCCCTGCCATACATACACACCAGCCTTCCTCACAATCCTATTTTATGAAGGCCATCATACAATGGCACTTTTTGGAGAGAAGGCCACATTCACTTCCCGTGTGGGTAGGAGCAGTGGTGAATATTTACAAGAAACAAAGAACATAAAGATTCTCAGGGAATATGAGAAGAGAAAAGCATGTGCTGTAGGTCTTCTGTCACTTGTTTTTTTGGCTGTGAAGCATCTATTCCTTCTTCCCATAGAACTCTGGTTTCCTTTGCAGAATTACTTTCTATATTTAGGCTTAGGGCGTCGGTGGGGAGGCTGGGTGTAGGTAAATGAAAAAGCTATGAGCCTCACCGTCCATGCGGGACAGCTAGGGCACCTGGCTCTGACAGCCAATGTCCTCTCCTGAGAGAGAACCTGAGTCATTGGAAAGGAGAGAGGGAGAGGAGAAATGTTTGGAGTACACTCCCCCCAGGGCGGCTGACTCCTGCTTCGTAGGCCTCCATAGCCACCTAGTCCTCTAGATATTTTGATAGTTCCAGCTCCTGATGTCATCCCAGCGATTCTTGCTGGTGTAAGAGTCGAATCAGTTTCTGTTGCATGTCATCAAATAGTCCTGGTTGCTGCCAGAGGAAAACGTCAACAGCCCAGCCACTGACTAGCTGTGCCAACTGGCACATCACTGAATCCCCTGGACTCCAGTGCCTCATCAGGAAAGTTACACCGAATTCTCTTCCTATACCTAGGATTAGAGTGTCTATAATTCTAAATGTCTCTGCTTAATAAGCAAATTATCTAAGTTTCAGAAATGGTGAACTGATAGCAGTCTTCCTCTGCCTTACCTTCAGGTCAAGCAGGGTCCTTTGAAACTTTTGTCCTTGAAAGCCACCTGAACATATGTACACAGGGGTGCCATCTCAGTTAACCAAGCCCACCAGCACAGAGATGCCTAACTAAGGCTTATGATAATGCACATCAAAATCAAAAATTAAAAGGCTCCAAACTCCATTCCGCAGATAGATGCTGCATCACTCACAAGTCACCTCACATGTGGCAGCTTAAAACAACGAACGTTCATGACCTCATGGTTTCTGTGGGTAAGAAATCTAGGAGCAGTCTGGCTGGGTGGTTCTGGCTCAGGGTCTTTCAGGAGGCTGAAGTCACCTCCAGGCCTGACTGGAAAAGATATGCTTCCAAGCTTGGCTCCTCACTGCCCCGGCCTCTCCTGACACCGCTGGAGAGCCCACCACAGGGCCACTGCCGACCCTACAATGAACAATTTGAGAGCAAGATAAGAAAGCCACCCGAGGCAGGAGCTATACCTAGAACCTAATTTCACAGGTGATATGTCATCACTTCTGCTATACTCCATTCTCTGGAAGTAAGTCTTTAACTCCAGCCCACACTTAAAGGAAGAGGAATTAAATCCCACATCTTGAGGTCAGGATTATCAGAAAATTTTTAGACACGTCCTTAAACCCCCCACAGTGCCATAATAGCTAAACTTCTTGTCTAATCTTCAACTTTCCCAGTGAAATGATTCAAAAGTCAAATGTACCCTATTAAAAAGGAACCAGTGCTAGGAGCTTTGATTCCAGTTCTGACAGCAGCTCAATACAACTGGGGAGCCTCTCTGTGACTCTGTTTTCCAGCTGTTCCACTTGGGTCGAGCACTGCACTCTGCATATATGATCGCACAGGCCCTTTCTCATTCCAGTGACATGTATGGATCCTCATTTCTCAGCGGCAGACACTGAGGCACAAAGAGGTTAAATAACTTATCCAAGATCACCCAGGGCCAGGCTGGGACCCCAAATCTGCCTCTCAAGCTCCACAGATAGAATGGCACATGAAGAGATTTGCAGAAAGTAGAAAGTAGAAATAAAAATGCTATAATGTGATGAGGCTGTACCATAAACCACAGATAACAGCAGAGTTAATAGAAAGAGATAACTATAGGACTGACAGTGCTGTTGCTGATGCTGATGACAGAAGAGTGGGCATCGTGTGAGTGGCTACTAACTCTCTAGTACCTGCTGCACATCCCCCTCCCTTACTGTTCACTATAATATCTGGGAGGACTGTGACTTTTGTTTGGTGCTCTGTACACCATGTATATAAGGGTATTTATTACCTCTACTTGAAGGGGATAAAAGCATTGCACAGTGAAATGCTGCCTGGCAGTAAGGCCAGTAGTTAAGAATCTGCCATACTCGGTAAAATCTTGAATTGAACCTCTTTGATGTCAACATTATATCCAAATCAAGGGCTGATGTCAGAAAAGGTTATAACACATCACATAAAACTTACCTGGACATATGCAGTACCCGACATCCCTTCACACTCAACTGCAATGTCCTTCCCCTGGAAAGCTGCCCTGATACCCCCCAGCCTCACCCACACGTCAGTCCCAGCACTTCCCATTCGTGTGGTGGGTAAACAGACAAGGCACGAAAAATGCCTTCCTAGTCTTTGAATCCCATAAACCCAGCAAGGAATCTAGCACCCTGAGTTAATGAATCACTTCTGAAATTACCAGGTGTAATGGGTGTGACATTTTAAAACTATCATTTAATAAACACACATTTCTGAGGTTTGAACTCCTTGCTTCCAAATGTTTAAAGATGGATGGATTTAGGGAAACCTTTAAAGTTACAAAAACGTTTGTGTCCCCTCAAAATTCACATGTTGAAACCTTATCTCCAGTGTGATGGTGTTTGGAGGTAGAGCCTTTGGGAGGTGATTTGGTCATAAGTACAGAGCTTTCATGAATAGGGCTCCTTAGAAAAGAGGTCCCCAAAAGCTTGCTGCCCTTCCACTGTGTGAGGACACAGCCAGAAGGCACCATCTGTGGACCAGGAAGCAGCCTTTGCCAGACACCAAATCTGCTGGCACCTTGATCTTAGACTTCCCAGCCTCCAGAACTGTGAGAAATAGATTTCTGTTGTTTGGAAGCCACCCAGTCCATGGTATTCTGTTAGTAGCAGCCTGAGTGGACTGAGACAAAGACATTGCCAGGAACTTTAATAAATTCTGCATTCATTTTACAGGTGAGGAGACTGAGGTTTAGATAGGATAAATAACCTGCCCTGGATCTTTCAGGGCCAGGCCTGAAGCTACGTGTTTTTAACTCCTCGTGTTTCTGCCACCTGCACACCCTGAATTCAGGTGGGCAAGTCCAGGGGGCACACTGGCACATTAAATTTACTTTTATATGGATGGATAATCAGGGTCTAAATGGTTGCTTCTTTCCTCTGCTTTGTATTCTATACCTACGTATGTAACCGGATTACATCTTTATCCCTCAAATTATTTTTTTCAGAAAAAATCTTTTTTCTGAGAATCATAAATTTGGTTTCAAATATGTACAAAAATTACTCTAAATGAAAGCAAAACTCCATGAAAAAAATGTATTGACAAAGAGAGAGAAAAGTGAGAGTCAAAGGAGTGGGAAGAAAACAAGACGTGGGGAGACAGGAGGTAGCCTTGGGGAGGAAGAAAAAAAAGAAGGGCGACATAAAAAAAAAGATGATAAGTACTTCAGTAAATTATGGAGGACAGAAAATCTTTTCAGGAAATGCAAATCTGAATTAAAAAGCAGCATTCCTCAGTTCCTCTTCACCAAGCAAACGGCGGATCTGCAAGGTGTGAGTCCTTCCCCCCAGGGACGGGCCTCAGCGAGCTGCATGTGTCCAGTGCCAGCTGGGGGGAACCAGCTCTCCATGCACATCTGCTGAATGGAAATGAGTTTTCCTCAAGCGAACAGGCAGCTCTGCTTCGTCACATGTGCACCTCCACGTCGGCAGCCATGGAAGGCTGAGTTCAAGGAGCAAGGTGTGAGGTCACGCCCAAGATGCCCACCAGGAAGCACATCTCTCAGTGCACTCCCAAATGAGGAGCCTTCCCTTCAGCCCCCAGATGCTTCTCTCATCCTCCCTACATTCCGTTTTCATCCAAGCAGGCTGAAAGGTTTCAAGGCCACATGAGGCAGGAGTAGGGGCCACAAGCAGAAGCATTTGTTTTTCTGTACCTGTCTTTCCAGCAGTTCTAGGGTGTTCTGTGTCAGAGCAGGCGCACCTCACTGTATCCCCAGCACCTCCTCCTGCAGCCTGCAGCTTCCATGCTCCTGGCTGTAAACTTCCTCTGAGAGAAAAATCCAGAGGCTGAGCATGCTCACCAGCCTAGGCTGCAGGGCCCTGGACCCCACCCCACTCCACAGATCTAACAAAATTCTACTCTGGACAGCACCCCTAAATCTCTGTGTCTCACAGCAGCCAGGGCAATAGAACCCTCTGCCACAGCAGGTCTTATGGGCACATGAGCAGGAACAGGCCCCTGGCCAAGGCAGCTGGTGGCTTCCTGCCCAGGTAAGGAAGGCTTCCCTGGTGGGTTTTGTATTTATTTTGCTGCTGGAAGGAAGAGCTCGTTCTTTCAGAGTGATTTGCAGCAGCAGCCTACAAATATTGGTTGGAAATCTATAATTATAATTGATGAATAGGGGCAAAATGAGAAAAATAAGGATAAAAGCGGTGAATGTTTCATATAGCTACAGTCATTTATTTTAAAAGAATGCCCTTTGCTCGATCATCTGTTCTTCCTACCTTGTGGTGTAAAAACGGCCTTCCTGTTTTGAAATGATTGTAATAGCAGATGATGCTTTCAGCCTTGTTTTCTGTTTTCCAGCACCCCTGTCCACTCCAGCCCCCATGTCCTTATTTGGACAAATGAGTTATTTGGCATCCCCCACAGAATGCCCTTTGCTCGATCATCTGTTCTTCCTACCTTGTGGTGTAAAAACGGCCTTCCTGTTTGGAAATGATTGTAATAGCAGATGATGCTTTCAGCCTTGTTTTCTCTTTTCCAGCACCCCTGTCCACCTCAGCCCCCATGTCCTTATTTGGACAAATGAGTTATTTGGCATCCCCCACAATATTTTTTTTTCTTTTAATTTTACTGCCAAAAATCTGGGAACTACTGATTTGTAGTAATTAGAGATAATGAAGAGAGACATAAAACGCAACAGTGTCCGGGTAGCTAAAAAGGAATGGGACCAACTCATGAGAGAACCTTCGCAGAAGCAGGGGGTCTATTAAATCCAGGAGACCGAGGGTGCCAGGCATAAGAAACGGTCCCAGTGCAACAATCCTGGGCTGATGTAAACGCAAGGCGGAAGCCCAGGTCCTCACTGCCTCTGTCTGAGAATGGCCCTGGGGGGCTGTGGGGAAGGGGAGTGGGGTGGGGGGCCAGAGAACAGAGGCACAGGCAGAGGAGAAACGAGAAGGGAGGGCAGGTGGCTCTCTTCCAGGGTTTTTGTGAATGGACGGGTGTGGAGTGTTTGCTCCACATTCCAGAGGAGGGAAGAACAGTCACAAGGCCTGAGGGTGGAGGAATCATGAGAAATCCGTCTCTGGGGACACTCTGCAACTGCACGGCCTCCTGCACATCTCTGGACGCCTGTTCAAAGGACTGCTGCTCCGTATTAGCAACTTAAGGCCTGTTTTGTTCTCATTTTGTTTACTGTTGTTATTTTTAAAAATAGTCCATCTTAATGTTCTTCCTCATCACAAGCACACTCACAAGTTTGGTTAGAGTAAGTCTGAAAACTCGAAGAGGTTTACGTGCATTCATAAATCCTCAACTGCTTTTCCACCAAACGTACTGCTTGTAAGGGTGGAGGGCGGAAGGAGAGTGAAGAGGAATCTCTGGGCTCAAGGAGAATGCGTAAGGGCTCTTTCCACACAATGCCAGAAATCCAGATGAAAATGAAAACTTCAGCAAATCCTTCAGATGCTTCCAAGGACCTGAGTGCTTGATGAGTGGACAAAAATATTTGGATGCTTAATGGAACTTTGCACTATTAGTGGCAATGGTTATCACTGTGTTTGTACAGCTCACCAGTAAATTCACGGATGTGTCTAGACTTAATCCTGATGAATCAAGAATGAAATGTTATGTCTCCCCCACCCCAGAGGCATGACGAGCATCTTCAGATTAGATTACAAACAGATCTAACAGATTAGAAAATTATGTCTCCTCTGGGGAGACCCAGCCCCTCTGCAACTCAGCTTGGGGAGCTGATGGTGTCTGTCTGCAAATTGAAAAGATGGACCCTTCCTCTGCGGAGATGCATAGCTCAGCAAGTAGAGCGTTTGCTCACATTCAGCCCTCTTAGCTGGTCCTTTGTGCAGTGAACAGTTTGCACAACTGTATGCAGAGACCCCGCCTCCTTCTACAGTGTCCAAAAACAACTTGACTAAAAATGTGACCATTTCAAAGCAAGATGATAGGAAATGGTCCATGATAAGACTTCTCTAGTGTGAGGCACAAAAAGAATCTACAATCCCTTTTCCACAAAAAGGAAGGAAGGAAGAGAGGGAGCGAGGGAGCAAGAGCTGTCCTACAGTGGCTTACCTTAGTGTAATAAAACCATGGGATTCTGGAGATGGAAGGCATGTTAAGAGTTATCTATTTACCTGTTGCAATCCTGCCTTGCTTGCAAGAATCCCTTGCACAGTGCCCCACATCCCTGCCCCACCAACAGTCCTCCGGGTCCTATGAAACTGCCCCCACACCATGCTGAGAACTCAGGTTCTGAAGAAGCCAACTGCTCCCCTTCTGCACTGTTCCCTGAGCAAGCAATCCTGGCCCCTCTGTGCTGCAGCATTCCTCCCTCTGACTTTAGCCCACCCATCTGTCTGGGCTCTGTATTCTGAAGCCACCTACATTAGATATTATTGCTTTTCCATGTGATGCCTCTTTAAGCATTTGAAGACACCTCACTACAGCTCCCCCAAATCTTTTGTTTTCTAAGCTAAGTTAGAGCACCTTGCTTTAATCCAACCCCTCTTTACAAAACTAAGGTAACTGACAGCATCCATGAATAACCTGTGGTTCATCCAGTAAGGACATAGCAGCTGAGAGCTGGGTAAGGAACAAACTTACTTAGCACTGAGAGGCAATCCCATGTTTTGGAAAATAGAATTCCTAGAAGTCTGGCACCTTGGAAAATTTAAGAAACACACAAACCCATGGGCTGTAATAAGATACTGCTGATGTTCTGGCTGATATACATCAGAGAGCCATGAGAGAAAAGTGGCCTAGCGACCGTCATGAACAACTGCATAAGGTGCTGCACTTAAAGCCGCACAATTAAAAGCTGACATGACTACAGAGAAAGCAGCAGGGCACTGGCATCCTCCCATCCCACCAAGGACTCTGAGCTGACAGTGGAAATAATGAACACACACGGCAGAGCAGGAGCAGGCTTTATCCAGAAAACTCGTTTCCCAGAACTGAAGCTAAAACTGTTGGACAAGAGGTTTCAGGACAATGAAGAATCATCACCGAGATG
>NW_007732320.1:35275-37095 GCF_000696425.1 Galeopterus variegatus | reverse complement strand
GACTCTGAGCTGACAGTGGAAATAATGAACACACACGGCAGAGCAGGAGCAGGCTTTATCCAGAAAACTCGTTTCCCAGAACTGAAGCTAAAACTGTTGGACAAGAGGTTTCAGGACAATGAAGAATCATCACCGAGATGAAGAGATGCCCACTGATAAAGACACAAACTCTACATCCTGAACTCAATGGCTGCCTCCGGGGCAGAGAGAGCACGCTCTAAAATTAGCACAATTAGCAGCAATTGTGAACAACAGATTTTCTACTTTGCAAGAGAAAGATTTTAACTTCACCTTGCCATATAAGAACACTGACCAAAAAAACAGTTACAGATCACTTTGTTACAGGATGCTGGCTATGCCTATTTTAGACACTTTTTAAAATAGGAAATTGAGTATTACTTTTCTGTTAACAGAATTAAATGTGAGAAATAGGATACCTTTGTTATATAAGGCCTTGTTTTATTACAACAGCAAGAATCATGTCTGATGCCTGAAGGAAGCCACAGATATTGTTAAGGAAAAATAAAGTGGAAGAATCTCACAAAAATTATATGTAACAAAAACACAGAGGAACCAGCCTCTGTCTTAATCCTTTAAATGTTTCCAAAGTTTATTGGTAGTTTCTCCACATAAATATTCAGTTTTATAATATGACTCAATAGGGGGAAAAAATCCTTTTACAACTTTTGTACAAATCCATACAGAATACCTAAATAAAGCCACATCCCCATTCATTCATTCATTCATTCAGTTTTTAAACCTCAGCTACTATTAACTGAACACCTGCTGTGTGCTGGTGCGGTGCTGGGCACTTAGGACTCAGCATCAGCAACGGACGTGCCCCTTGCCCTCATGGAGTTAGCCATAGAGTGAGGGAAACAGACATCAGTTAATACCACCAATAATTACTAACTAAAAACTATGGTAAGTCCAAGGAAGGAAAAGCCCAAGGTATGAAGAGAAAACTAGAAAAAACAGGTAATTCAGAAAAAACACAGGTCAAAAATGCTTGCCCTGCGTGCCATCTACAAAACATACAAGGCCAGTACTTGGTTGTGTGAATATCACAGTGTGGCAATTATCTTAAGATGATTTTAAACTATTATCAGAATCAAATCACATTTAATTGAAGATAAGTAGTGCCATTTCCAACTTTAAATGATGGCAGGAAGGGTGGGGCTGGCAATTAGATAAATAAATAATGGCACAGGCAGGGCTTGTCTCTTTCAATAGATGTGTTCCTAAAAAGTGACATCATTCTACTTAGCGAATGTTACTCAAGCACAAGAGGACACCCAGGACAAAATGGACCCCAGCTCTGTTGGCATGTGAGCCCACAGTGGAGTGGGACTAACAGGAGGGCCCAGAGCGGCATGAGCTGGGAGACCACTCAGACTAGGGTTCAAATCTCAACTACATCATTAATTACACAAACTCAGGAACACTATTCATCTCCTCTGGGCCTCAACTTTCCTCTGTAATTACTACCAGCCATAGTAGGAAAAGGAGAATTAAAGATGACTGAAGACTTATACTACAGAGTTGACAGAAATAAATAATGAATAAGTAACGAGCTGAGTTGTCTACCAACTACTATCCAAACTAAGCTTTGCAGGAAAAGCTCCTGCGAGGATAAGACTGGACCGGGGCCCAGAACAAAGGGCTGGGTATCCACGCATACTGTGAGGGTCAGTGGGCATTCCAGATGCGGATGATGGCAGAACTAAGCCACAGACCTGATTAGGGAACGGTGGCGACATAAAGTTTGCAAGAGTTCTCACAGGTGCCAAGTAGTTGAAGGTAGAAGGACTTGGATGGTG
>NW_007732320.1:31226-34768 GCF_000696425.1 Galeopterus variegatus | reverse complement strand
TAAAGTTTGCAAGAGTTCTCACAGGTGCCAAGTAGTTGAAGGTAGAAGGACTTGGATGGTGGAGGACTTGTCAATGGAGAGCCATGGCCTTCAAGCAGGAGGGTAAACTTAGGGGCATTTCAAGAGGGCTAACAGGCAGCAAATGAAGGACAGGCTGGAGAACAGAAAGCCTGAAGGCCATTATAACAGCAAGAACATGAACAGGGCACCAGGAAGAGAATGCAAGAGATGACGTCAAGAAACAGCATAGTTCTCTCTAAGCAGAAGGCAGGAGGGGCAGAAAATGTCATGTGCATGAGACATAAGAAACACAGGTGAGGAGCCCCTCGTGGAGGCAAGCGCGTTTCTCCTGGGCCAGTTCACCCAGCCTGCTCTTGCCTCAGCTCATGCTCTCTCATCCAGGAAGAAGAGCACAGAGAGCAGAGGCGAGGCTTTAGGCCTGCGCGGTCTGCAGTGTGGTCATGGGCACTGTGGGTGGACACAGTACACTGGGAAAGCTCTGTCCAGATGGCCCACCGGGGACATGCACCAGTAAGAACGCAGCACGGCCATCCTGGTACCTAGCTCCAGCGTGGATACCCAGGAATGCCAGACTGAGGGGAACAAGGGAAGACGGAGCCACCAAGGTGACCACAGTGCCTGTGAAGAAAAAAGCATGTCACAGAGGCTGAGCACATCCACACACACGGACTGGGGAGACCTTACCCCACTACTAACTGTGTGGCTGAAATTTTGCTTGGGGTCTGTGAACATATGAGCATTTTCTGGAAACCAGGACTTTTTTCTCCAAATGGGTTATGCCTCACTGTGTGTACCTGAGCCCCAGAAGACTGTGCCCACCACTGCTATCGGCAGGAAGCCAGCTGGTAACTTCGGCTGTTGAGGAACAAGATCTGGGTTCAACTCCTCAGTGACCTACTTAGCTTTATTTGGTTACAGAACCACAAAATATACCTCTGATGCCAACTGTCTAACATTCTTTCAACTACTACTACTAATGAAGCCTGACATTTGTTGACCACCAGAAAAGTCTAAGGGCTAGAAAATGCTGAGCCCTGTGAAGGAGGTACTACTGTCATCCCCATTTTGCAGATAAGAAAACTGAGATCATGCATCGTAGCCTGGCCAGGAGAGAAGAGACAGCCAATGAAAAAAGAAAAAGGAAAAACAGCCTGAGGGTGAAGAAACGGCAGCTGGGCATCTGCATCTCTGGCTATAGCAGGCACATGTGAAAAGTGACCGGTTACATAGGAAAAGACATTTGAGGAAGAAGAAAGCCATCCACCAGCCACCTCCAAGGGACACATCCATGCTGTGCAGTGAAGGCCTGAGAATCTAAAGGTCACGTTGGCAGTGTAGATCTATGTATGTGTACGCTGGGGAGGGACATAATTAAAAAAAGAACAGAGTATTTGCAATAATGAGGAAATAAGAAGAGAGGAAGAGAACAAAACAGGAAGGAGATAAAACTGTAAGCTCCTCTTCTCATGTGGGCTGCAAATCATTTTACTACATCTCTGCAAACTTCAAATCATGCTGCATCCTCACCTCCCTGAATGGAATGCAATCCGAACCCTCGCTCCTTCTCCAGCAGGCGCCTGAGGGTGCGGTGGCTGAGGTGTTACCTCCGCCAGGCCTCATGGCGGCTACCAGCCCATGTGCGAGTGAGGCTGTGCACCCAGCACCCCACGGTGACAGGTGACACCTCCTGAGCAGCCTGCCTCGCCAACAGCCACGAGACAGTGGGGCCCTTCAGGTGTGTGAGAGAGAGAAACAAAATTTCCTCCAAGTGTGGATGTTTTGTGGTGGTCCCAGATGTACATCCTAAGTTTTAGGCCCTGAAGGATTTCTTGTTCCACCTGAGAGTGGGAAGGAGTTGACAAAGAGATTTTTATTTTCATAGCATATTATGTAATTTTGGGTTGGTGGCAAGTGCTAACAGCTGTCATACCTGCCCACGACTGTATAAAAATAAGACTGGAACAGAGATTGCCGTGGGCTGTCTGGGGTTCTCCATCACTAGTCCCCAGGAAGAAAGTGCTGCAAGTGAGCATGGAGGGTAATCTTTAGCTGACAGAGCAGTCCAGAGTCATGTGGACCATGTACAGAAATCCTCCCAAAGCAGCAAGGTGGAAACATCCAAAAATCCTGCCCATGAAACATAAATTTCTGCAAAACTTGCCTTCACAACCAACCAGGTCCCAAACATGTCACGTCTACAAAAAACTCAAATTCAAATAAGAAGAGTTTTTCCATGACTTGCCTTCAGCTGTGGGTCTCCTATGTGAGTGCTCATTAAAACATCTAAATTTTGCACAGCAGCAAAGAGCTTCTGCGGATTAGCCTGGTATGACCACATGTGGGTGATGGTTAAAACTCACCAAGGAAATGCGGGAGCAGTGAAACGAACAACTTGTGAACTACATGGGGAAATTCCGTGCCTTTCAAACTGGGTGACTAAACTGGATATACTGAAAATCTTCATTAACACCTAGAGGTTTGGGTCCAAGTTACAGATGTGCATAGAACTTACTTAAGTTGAAGCTTTCTCTCCGTTTTCTAAATATGCGGAGACCTTTTTTCACCTCATTTGTAAAATTTACCCATTTGCTTTTTTTGTTATAGAAACAATTTAAAAAGCACCAGATAGAGGGGCTGACATTGGCTACCAGATTTGGCCAAAACATTCTCCAAAACAACTAGGTTTGTCTCAGTTTCAGAGGTTATTTTGGCATACATTTTCAGGAATATTAACACAAAATATATCAAAACACTAACAGAATCCATAAACACAGATAGTTAAAGCTCCATCACTTTCAACATCCTGTAATTTAATAAGTTAAGTCTGAGTCTCATATACCAAGTGTGTCATTTTGAAGTCTCTTTCATCTTAGCAATTTAGAACAATTGCCACCAATCTACAAAGCTGTCTGAGTCCGTAGTATTACCAATGTTCAGCCACACACAAATATCACTTGTGAACTAGGAAGTTCTTTCCTGTGGGGTGGGGCAGAGGCTGTGCATGCTGATACACACTTCAACTTGTGGGTAACACTCAACCTACCACCAGAGGGTATTTTGTGGAAATTCCAGTTCTTCAGTACCTATTTTTGGTGTTGGCATTTAAAAATTACTGTGTCAAGGAACATGGGTTGCTGGGGTTTCACTCCCTATACCAATGAGAAGGACAGAAGGGAGAGAGGAACGACAGCCCCAGGAAAAAGGCCTCTGACTCCACCAAGCCTCTTCCAGCAGTCTGCTCCCTCCGCCAACGAGCTGCACCCTCCATCGGCTCCAGTCCTCTATTTATTAGCCCATCAGCTCCCTGACAGGTAGTTTCCACATGTTGCAGCACCGAGTAATCAAACGCACTTAAGTTACAGTTTTGAAAATGACAAGTCACTTAGACACTAAGTGCCTAAGAGAAATAATCAACAACTGAACATTCCAGTCAAGGGAGCTTTCCCCTCTGGTGGGTGTAACCCTAACCCAACAAAGTGTATGCAGAAGAAAACTGGAAACCCAAGCTTTAAAAAAGAGCA
>NW_007732320.1:27028-31000 GCF_000696425.1 Galeopterus variegatus | reverse complement strand
TTGCTGGGGTTTCACTCCCTATACCAATGAGAAGGACAGAAGGGAGAGAGGAACGACAGCCACAGGAAAAAGGCCTCTGACTCCACCAAGCCTCTTCCAGCAGTCTGCTCCCTCCGCCAACGAGCTGCACCCTCCGTCGGCTCCAGTCCTCTATTTATTAGCCCATCAGCTCCCTGACAGGTAGTTTCCACATGTTGCAGCACCGAGTATCAAACGCACTTAAGTTACAGTTTTGAAAATGACAAGTCACTTAGACACTAAGTGCCTAAGAGAAATAATCAACAACTGAACATTCCAGTCAAGAGAGCTTTCCCCTCTGGTGGGTGTGACCCTAACCCAACAAAGTGTATGCAGAAGAAAACTGGAAACCCAAGCTTTAAAAAAGAGCAGAACGGGCCAGCCCCGTGGCGCACTCGGGAGAGTGCAGCGCTTGGGTGCGCAGCGATGCTCCCGCCACGGGTTCGGATCCTATATAGGGATGGCCGGTGCGCTCACTGGCTGAGCGCGGTGCAGGCGACACCAAGCCGAGGGTTGCGATCCCCTCACCGGTCACAAAAAAAGACAAAAAAATAAATAAATAAATAAAAATAAAAATAAAAAAGAGCAGAACGCATTACTGAAAATAACTCTGACTTGCTGGTAGCCTGCTTTTGCAGCAGAATGGAAAAAATGATGTTTCAGGCTGGAGCTGCCAGGTTACATTAAAGTCCTTCCAGCAGTGTGTGTAATTTCAGAGGCTGTACGTGTTAATTTACAGTAGAGTTCAGATTAAAGTGATAAATGTGGACCTGGTATACATTTAAATGTCATTTTCAAAGGAACCCGAGTTGGGGCTTTCCTGCCCCACAGGCCACTGCAGATTTTGTGGTCTGGGAGACGATGCCCCTTGAGGAGATGCTGCTGTCTCCATGGCAGGACAACACTGTAGTTAATTAAATGTACACTCTAACAGTAAAGTTCACTACCTAACACTGCAAGTGTGATTATCAGAATATACTTGATGGGCCAGAGCTGCCAGAAGGTCCTGTCAAACATGTAGCAGATAAAATGACAACATGAATTTGCCTTTAATGCAGACATATTTTTCTAACAGGAGCTCAAAATACCAACCTCAGGTTTGAAAACATTCTCACTCCCTCTAAAGCTTAATAACCTTAATGAGGTACATTAAAGGGATTTTTCATCTTTCAGTTGTTTTCTTAGCTTTTTTAAAAAATGTGTATGTTAGCTCTAAAATCATTTTCACTGATTGCAGTGAGGAGTTCAGAGTCCAAACTATGGGCAAAGCAGTTTTTATATTTCCTATCTCATTTAACTCTTCAAGCAGGTCTGGGAAGACAATACACTTATTCCCAGTTTCCAGGTGAAAACGTGAAGTTTAGATGAAATGTAGCAATTGCCCATGGTCACAGAGCTAGAAAGTGGCAGAGCCATGACTCAAAAATGAGTCCTCTCATCCCACTGGGTTAAAAACAATATGCCAGCTAGGTACCCTGCACCCTTACGCTCTGCCACCCCAGCTGCATCTGAGGTCCCAGCAGCCTCTGACTTCCACAATTAAGTTCCCACCAGCTTAACTTGCTTGTTTGACACCATAAGCATAAAGTGACAGACTGTGTAAAAGCTTCTAAAGTAAATGGGTCCAAACAAAACTGATCACTGTTTTGACACAGAAATGGCAAAACTAGCTTTCTAAAAGTGCCTGAAAATCTGAAAGGAAGAACACCATTGACCAGCTTGTGAGCCCTTCCATGGTTTAGCAGGTCCTTCAGCCATCTCTCTCACATACACCTCTCACAGCCCTGGAGGCAGGCGGGCTCATGTGACTTCCCTCTTACACAAGTGACAGGCTCAGCTGGGAGGAAGGAGGGACCGCCCAGAACACACCAGCAAGGGAAGCAGCCAAGGCCTTTGACTTCCTCAGTGATACTTTCCTTTAGACTTTTATTAGGCAAAGGAACCTTGTCCTATGCCTGCATTTCTATGTTTAAAAAATAAATAAATAAATAAACGAAAACCAAACCTGGTTTTTGATTCACTTGGGGAAATTCAGAGTTTCCACAGGGTCAATGGCACTGTAGCTTCTTTTCACAAAAGCAGAACTCAAAACTCTTAGCCATTCTAGCCCATGCTTCCTAGCATACCTCATTGTTTTGCTACGCTAAGGAAGCTGAATTTGGACCAGAAGGAGGCCACCAAACCCACCATAATGATCACCCTCTTCTTGAATTCAGTGCAGGGGTTTGGGAGGTTCTTACTGTGAGTGTTAATGTTTAGGAGTGAGTGGTAGTTTTTAGCAGGGTCCCTCCCATGCACTAAAGCACAAAAGCACTGCAAGTAGACTGGATGAGAAATGTCACAACCTCCAACAGCCCAAGTTTCTATCTAAAAATATAGCCATTTCTTTAAAAATGTCTTGAGGGTGGTGGTTTGGCATGAACATCTTTTACAGTCTGCAGATATGTACTAAATTCCTCCCAAAAGGTCCATTCTAAACAACATTCCACAGTGACACAGGGCCTGACTTTGATTTCTGAGTCATGTGACCAGAAGCAAGTAAAGTCATAACAACATGAAGTGCATTAACTTTCCACCCCCTTTTTGGTTCCCAGTATGAAATAAAATGTGACAGCCCAAAGCTCCCTGGGATGTGTTCCAGACGAACTGAGTCACTGCACACTCAGGGATGCATAGACACACAACCTGAGCCCTTGCATGTCCAGTGGCATTGTTTCCAGCTGTACCTGACAACCCACCAGTATGAAATAAAATGTGACAGCCCAAAGCTCCCTGGGATGTGTTCCAGACGAACTGAGTCACTGCACACTCAGGGATGCATGGACACACAACCTGAGCCCTTGCATGTCCAGTGGCATTGTTTCCAGCTGTACCTGACAACCCAGTGCAGGAGACTGGATGCCGAGGACTGCTTATGAATGCAGCTTTAAATTTAATTTGGGGGGCTGCTCATTGTGGAATGGTGGGAAAATGCTGGGGCCGTTTTGACTTTAGCCGCCCCACTGCCCCGATTAAAAAATATCAGCTTTCCACCTGCAAGACATGGCTAAGGTGCACTCCTTACAAATTGTTAAGGTGCAATTTGTGTACAGTTAGTTCTTTGTTTAATCGAGAAATCTGCCCGAACTCTGATTGGGCTGATTTCCCTAAGGCCAGGAGTGAAGGTTATTTCCTTATGCCTTTTGGGAGCAGCAATCTCTCTAATACGTTTCTGAATTATTCCAGACTGTGCTGTGGCTGAACATGAGAACAAAGCCCTGGTTCCACAACAGAAAGAATAACCGAACTCCCAGCTGAGAAGGTTTAGGCAGAGATTTATAAGTACAAACACTGAAGAAATTTGCAAGTAATTGCATGTATTTGCTTTCTGCTGTGGGATGCAGTAAACCAGTATTTATTAAAATACATCAGCAAGGTACTATTTATTACTCCCTTTCCTTGATGCCCTGTAGAAGGAAATAAAGTCTTCGGCTTTTTTCATTTCTTTAAATTAAGGAGCCAAAACAGTATTTTAAAGAATATAAGCAAGAAGCTGAAATTGGGCACATACTTTGAATGGCTGTTGCCTTTTACTTACCTGGAATTGAAACATAAACATGGCTCTAGTTCTGTTCTTCTGATTTAATCTCATAAAGCTTAATTTTTTGTAAAATTCATAAGTTTCCATGAATCCATTATTTGGAAATCAACAATTACCATATTTCCTCCAGAATTTCTGTTATTGTTCTTGTATCGCTACCTGCAAAGCTGAGTACTAACCAGGCACATGTAAGAGATATAAATTGACAGGCTCAGAATATTATAGATTAATAAGAGAGTGACTTAAACAACAAAAAAAAAGAAGTGTTATGTTCACTGGCTCCGATGTGTCAATTCCTGTGCCATCGGTGACTTTGTTTTTAATTTGGCAGTGAGAGACAGCCCGAGGAAATCAGGCAGTAGCACCTCCCCTCC
>NW_007732320.1:25601-26776 GCF_000696425.1 Galeopterus variegatus | reverse complement strand
TTGTTTTTAATTTGGCAGTGAGAGACAGCCCGAGGAAATCAGGCAGTAGCACCTCCCCTCCGACATTGATCACAGCTCTTCGCCTGCTTCACTGTTCCCATTTTAGTGATGGACTCGAATCGTTCCACAGGGCGCTCTAACGCAGTGCATCTCAAGATTTAGTTGCATGGGCCTCACCTAAAGAGCTTGTTAACATAGTTTGCTGGGCCCCAGCACCAGGGTTTCTGAGTCAACAGGTCTGAGGAGGGCCCAGAATGTGCATCTCTAACAAGTCTCCTGGGGATGCAGATGCTGCTGGTCCTAGGGCCACACTTTGAGAACCAGTCCAGCAGGTAGATGGGCAATGGTTTGATGCAGTGAAGGTAAGAGGTACAAAAAAAAAAAAGAAAGAAAAAAAGAAAAGCAAATAATGGCAACCAGATTGTATTTCATCACACAGAAATGAAATACCAATGTATATTTTTAGCTAAAAAATGTCAACTGCCACCTACTTGAACATGTGGTTGACAACACTCCCTCCATGTAGGACTCCCACGCCCCTCCCACCCTTCCCCACTGGTCCTTGCACATCTTCCTTCCTCTGATGCCCCCAAGGAGCTGGATGGCAGCGCCACACGGGACAGCTTCCAATGTGGGTGTGTCACTTTGCTCTTGTGAAGGCTGCACGACCCTCATGTCCCTGCTTCCCCTCTGTCACCAACAGGGCATCCAGCCAGATGGGTGTGCAGACAGACATGCAGGGCACCTGGCGCCACACCTGGGAAGGCGTGGGCACTCGCCGAACACTGGCTGCAACCGTTTCACAATGACACTCACCAGGGCAAAATCAGAGCACAGTAACAGAAGCTGGAGTGTGCTTCTTCACTCCTGGAGGCCGAAAATTCAGCACAGCAACTCTGACTAGCTTAATTTTAGCATTTGTAAGTAATACATCCCAGATCTTAAAATAAAAAGGTCCCAAATAGTCATCTCAATTGGAAGGTTTCTGAGCAGAGCTATCGGTGGCAACCAACCTCTCTCCCCTCACCTGAGGGCCTGTGCCTCCCACATGCCAGCACCGGTATCTTTAAAAGAGAGGAAACACGACCTCGTTATGCCCCAATGTTGGTAACACGAAGACAAACGAATTAGTGACCTGAGAGGAATAGTGAAATGAAAAACGCCATTAGATAAAA
>NW_007732320.1:19783-24662 GCF_000696425.1 Galeopterus variegatus | reverse complement strand
TTTTTTTTTTTTTTTTTTTTTTTTTTTTATTTAGACTATTTTATAAAAAAGTTCTGGCTTTTACGTAGTCTTTCTGATCACATAAAATCACATTTTGCATGATCTCTATTAGAGATAACAAATGAAGTCTTTATGGATGACCACAAATTGACCAAAAGTGATAATGCTGGGACGGGAAACTTAAATGGCTTAAGGGAGGTCAGTGCTTCATACCAATGCGGACGCAATACCAAGTGCCCATCGTGTGCCAATGTCCATGCTGGGTGCTTCGCAGACCTGCTCTACCCTCCCTACAGCCTCTGAAGCAGGTACTTGGTGTCCGTAAGGAAACTATACAAGCAAATGGCTGAGAGTGGAATCTTGTTCTTCCTGATTCCAAAATCACACCTGATCTTCCTCCAAGCAATCAAGTCACCAGCAGCCATCTTTTCTCTATTAACACATGAATAAAACAGGTATATTTAAAAGATGATATGCTATCAAAACTGACGGGGGAGACCCAGCCTCACTAATCCCCTATGCGCCAGATGACAAATCAGAAAAGACACACCACTTTCTGATGATCAGACTTTCCTAGAACTTGTGGCAGGGTGAAAATGGGTGGACGTGGAATATTTCTACTAGAACACACAAGTGTCTTTTAGACCTTACAAAAAAAGTGGACGGGTGAAAATGGGTGGACGTGGAATATTTCTACTAGAACACACAAGTGTCTTTTAGACCTTACAAAAAAAGTGTACAAAAGGATTAATTTGGATATTAAATACAAAACTTGTACTACTACAAACTCTTTCACCAGTCATAATCAAGCTCAACAACATTTGTACCTCCTGAATCAGCATTATTTTAAAACAAATGCAAAGGCTCGACCAAAAAAGTAATGATGGAAAAATAATCCATAAATTTGATGGTTATTCCAGAAAATGACAGCATTTTCATATTTAATAAGGTCTGTGTTTTTGTTGACAACATACATCAAAATATATATGCATTAAAATGATACAAGGGTATATATTTCTATTTCCTAGACAGAAATTCAGACATATAGAAACATAATTACACAAGTTATCTTTACTGCCTATTAACTCAGTTTAGGCACAGTACTCAGGGAATAATCAATTTTAAAACATCTCCATATCATCAAATAATTTGGTATCTAAACTTTTTTGCCTATTAAGGAAAGCAAATTGATTTCATCATAAATATTCAACTTTATATTTAAGTAACTATCAAAAGTAAAGTGTAATTCAAAATTCAAATAGAAAGCTGATGTGCAGCACTCAGGTGAGTAAATAAATAGGATCTTTTTAAGATAGAAAAGTCTAAGTGCTTACCAACTGGGAATATAGAGAAATTGAGATTGACGTCTGATCTAAAAAGCAGTGGTTCTCATACTCTATTGTATAAAAACGTGTTAAAAACACAGAATTCCAAATCCAGTTCCCAGAAATTCTGATTGAGGCAGTCCAGGATTCGACATGTTTGCACAGGACCCAAGGTCGGCTCTGATACTGCAGTTTCAGGAGTCACCCTCAGAGGTAAAGCCTACCACCTCCTCATTCTGCTCTGTGTGACCCCCAACCCACCCCCACTGTGTCCCCCCACGGTGTTGCCTTCATGGTGGGGGGAGCCACCCCCAGAAATCCACCATCTCAAATGTTGATTTTCCTTTTGATAACTGGGTAAGTTTCAATCAAGTTTCAACACAACAAACAATCCCTTGCAGAAGTTTACAAGTCACACACACATGTGCTTACATCTAGGATATTATTGCGGCCCATGTAAATACAGAAGCTTAGCTTGCTTCTGTTGTTATTTTAAAGATTATTTCAAATTTGGAAAGGGTCTCACCTGTACAAAATTAACATGTGGATAACACGTACTGTGGGATCAGTGACTACCTACGGTATTCCTTTCAATCCTGAGTGCTCCTCTTCCTAAAGAACCAGACTAACACCAGAGTGCTCCAAGGCAATCACTTGGATGTAAATTACTTTATGGTCACTGACAACGAAAAGTTACCCTGAACCATTGACTTAGGTGAAAAGGCTCCCTGTCCCATCAGTAATTCCCAGAACTGTCCCCGTCCCCAAGTACAGTAAGCTCTCTGCTTGCCCAACTTCAAGGCCACTTGAGAGTTTTCAAATGACAGTGAAATGTTTTGTTCAACAAAAAATCCAAAGTGCCAGGACGAAGTTCATTTCTGAAATTTGGAAGGTAGTTTTTGCTGTCATCGCAGTTGTGGTTGGCGATGCTGTTGCTGTTGTGTCAAGTCAGAAATAATCTGCAGCTTTTCTTTTCCTAACCGATGGCACATAAAACAGCAAATCTAATAAACTTTAGCAGCTTGGTTTCCTCATTAAAAGGATATGTTTTTAGAATTAAGTGTTCCAGACACACACACCTTGCCCAGTAGATGGTCTCCTCAGTGCACCTATGGAGTCTTTCTTACAGACAGGGCAATAGGGCAGGAGCACTCAGCCACACATTACACAGCCAAGCAACCTCAGAACTTCCTTCTAAAAAGGGACAGACTAGACAGGGAACAGAATGAAAACGAACATGAAAAATCCTGAAGGCAGGACGGAGGAGCAGAAGCTGCCCATTTAGTGCTAAAAGGGTTGCTCAAGCGGGTGCGCCAGCCTCCCAGGAACCACTCAGAACGCAGTGCCTGCTCATGCCTCAGCGACACTCAGCGACAGCTTGTCCCAGCAAACACTTTTAAATATCAACAACTCGGAGAGGAAGAGAGAAGGAAAAGGCTGCCACAGTACCTTGTATGGGGGTGCAAGGTCCCCAGCTGGGCCCCTGGACAAAACCATCCCATGTAAACCTTAAAGAGGATTAATCCTCAAGGAGCACTGTAATGAGACCTTAAAAGACTGAACAACAGCAGCGGCCGCCAGCCGCCTGCTCCCCAAAGTCTAGCTAGCAGAGTTACATCAAAGCCAACGGGCAGCAGATAGCAGGCCTCCGCAGCAATCCCTTATCGCAGCTCCCGCGGACGCTGCGCTTGATTGTCTGAACTGCCACCTGTCCCAGGCATCTTTGAAGGCAATGCTAAGCCTCTGATGGATCTGACCTCCTTGAGCTGAGACCCTTTTATGTCTTTCTTCATTTTCTGCCCTGCGACATTCTTCCCCTGCCATGCACACGACATGAAACAAAGGGAGTTCTCACTCCTGACTCACTGTCCCCAGCCATTTGAGAGCAAAGAAAAACAATGTTCAGGATTATACTCTGCCCCTAATATAGAGCTGTCCTCAGGAGACAAGCCTCTGATTTTTGAGAGTATAACTAGATGGCATTTACGTGGAGGCGCTTTACAATGAATGTGGTTCGATGGAGCTGGGAGCCAAGATATGAAAGCTGCGCATCTGAGATAACTTGAAAACACAAGGAATGATCATACAGAACTCAATTAATAATCACAGTTTCTAACAAGAGGAATACAAATACTGAAATATTAAAACGAGCTTACCAACTCAGTGCACATTGGGATGTGAAAGAGGAATGGAAACACGCAAACGTTCCTAAACCTGATCCAACTTAAAAGGATTAAAAAAAAAAGGGAGAGGGGGTGATGGGAGAAACATTTAAAAATACATATGCTGCAAAGTGAGAACACTTTAAAACCTGAAATAGTGAAACTGATCCCCCTGAGGCCTTTCTCAGAGGCTGGAGGTATTTGGCATTTCCAAGTCATTTTAGGGGCAAGGGCGGTGGCTGTATTCCTCTGAAAAGGTCTGTCACTGAAGGGAGGGAACACCTGTGCCATCAAGGTCACTCAGCACAAGATTCTCAACGGCCTGCTCATGCTGTCACATAAGTCTGCCTACACACACTGCTTCCATAACGCCCACCCACGCGACCGCTGCTCACAACGCGACCGCTGCTCACAACTAGGGGTTCTAACACTCCTCACCAACTGACGAGAAGCAGCGTTATTTTAACACTTTGCCTCATTCCACTAAAGATTTCAATCAACATGCAAGAATTCACAAGGTAGAAAATGCTAACTAAATCAGAACCTGGTCAGAGAACAGTCCAGATGGTCAAGACCTACAGGAAGCTAAATAGAAAGCATGCAGGCTGCAGATACAAGAGAGCTGGAATAACTGAGCAGCAAATGTAAATCTGAGTTTCCTAGTAGTCAAAGGGAAATAAAATCAGCTACATCGTATGTCTTACGGGAAGTCATTAACCACCTGATATTATAGTCTTGTGTTCTGTCAGCACAATATTTTGAAACTTCAGAAAAGTATACACCTCACCTGAAATAAACCAGCAATTCTGTAGCTGCCACCACAACCTTCTGGTCTGAATTCCAAAACCCACTCATTCTGAAGAGGGTGAGCCTGAAAAGCAGGGAAGTTATGGCCTCCTCCACTTTGCCTCCAGCCTAGAAGAGTGTGCACTCCACAGAAAAACCCAGTGACAGAGACAGGTGAAGAGCCGGTCCTTGAACCATTGCTGCTCTTTCTGGACACTCCTATACCCAGCCTGGCCTCACCAGCTCTGAATCCATTCCAGCTCTTTCTGTTTGGATTTTTAGCTTTCTATTTTTCCCCAGCTTTCGACCACACAGCCTTGTTCTCTGATCAACAGCCTCTCTTCCCACTTCTGACGAAAAGGCTGCCACAGTACCTTGTATGGGGGTGCAAGGTCCCCAGCTGGGCCCCTGGACAAAACCATCCCATGTAAACCTTAAAGAGGATTAATCCTCAAGGAGCACTGTAATGAGACCTTAAAAGACTGAACAACAGCAGCGGCCGCCAGCCGCCTGCTCCCCAAAGTCTAGCTAGCAGAGTTACATCAAAGCCAACGGGCAGCAGATAGCAGGCCTCCGCAGCAATCCCTTATCGCAGCTCCCGCGGAC
>NW_007732320.1:17922-18873 GCF_000696425.1 Galeopterus variegatus | reverse complement strand
AAAAAAAAAAAAAAAAAAAAAAAAAAAAAAAAAAAAAAAAAAAAAAGAATAAAATACAAAAGTAAAAGGAAACGAAATTATAAAGAGGGATTCAATAGCATCAAAAGAAATCCGAACTGTGCAGAGGAAGGGACTGTCAGTTGGACAGCCCAAGAGCCACCCTGCTTAGTGTGCGGGGTTTTCCCTCAGCGTGAGAAGCGGGCAGCAGAGGCGAGGCAGGCAGCGTGGAAGACAACATGTGCAAGTGCATCGCCTCACGTGAGTCCTGTTACCAGCCCATGCGGCCACCATCTCTACCTGCATTTTTAAAATGAGGAAACCAGTATTTAAGAGCCTGCTCAAGTCACACTGCCAGAATGCAGCAGAGCTGGGACTAGATCCTGACTGGAACTGAGTCTAGGTCTCTTTGCAGTGTGCCAAGAATGCAATATGTTTAATTCACAGTTTCCAGAGCAAGAGAGCGGGCTGGGCAAAAATACTTCTCACCTGTCCGTCTGAAGACCTCTCTGAAATAAAAAGATGGAAGTAGGTGTTGAAGTAAAGACAAAAATAATACTAAGAAATAATAAAATTTACTGAGCATTTACTTTGTGCTAGGTACTTCTAAAGGTTGATTTATATTAAGTAATTTAATATTCAAAACAAGTCTATGAAGGGCCGGCCCGGTGGCTCACTGCTACAGTGCGCTGCTTGGGAGCGCGGTAACGCTCCCGCCGAGGGTTCGGATCCCACATACAGACCAGTTCCCGCTCACTGGCTGAGCGAGGTGCGGGCGCAGCACCGAGGGTTGCGATCCCGTTGCCGGTCCCGGTCCGGTACGGGCACGACACTGAGGGTTGCGATCCGTTGCCGGACACGAAAAAAGACAAAAAGGAAAAAAAAAAAAAGAAAAAAGAAAAAAAACAAGTCTATGAAGTAGGTGCTACTATTAGCCCCACTGTACAGACAAGA
>NW_007732320.1:16319-17645 GCF_000696425.1 Galeopterus variegatus | reverse complement strand
GTCCCGGTCCGGTACGGGCACGACACTGAGGGTTGCGATCCCGTTGCCGGTCCCGGTCCGGTACGGGCACGACACTGAGGGTTGCGATCCGTTGCCGGACACGAAAAAAGACAAAAAGGAAAAGAAAAAAAAAGTCTATGAAGTAGGTGCTACTATTAGCCCCACTGTACAGACAAGAAAACCAAGGCTCAGAAAGGCTAAGTAGTTTGCTCGTGACCACACTGTTAGAAGTGGCTAAATCAGGATTTGAAGCCAGGAAGTCTGGCCCTAGAGCTCATACTCTTAAAACAGTCAGTGAAGTAAATAAAATCAAGACAAGTGATTTTGACCCATTTCAGCAGGATGCAAAGTGGATAAGACTAGAATTTTAACTGCAGCATGTGGAGCAGCAACAGCCTAGAAGGTTATCTAAGGGACAAAGAAAGAGATGGCAGCCAGTCCACCCAAGAAGCCTTGGGCTGTGCAGATCTTTACACAGAACACCTGGGCCAGTCATGTGATCCGTCTCCTGCCACACAGCACATGAGCACAGGTAGCTGGTATTTTCCCACACGTCTTTATGCCTCTTCTTCAAAAAATGGAATAAACTATCCTGGGAAAGTGAAGGCTTCAGTGTGGATTTTGGCGCCTTCTCCCACTCCCATGTCTATGATACCAGACCAGCTCTAAACCCCAGCACTGGTCCCAGCAGGCTGGTGTGACCCCCCTGATTGGTGTTCTTAACCACTTCCCAGAATCAAACCCTCCTAGTTTGGGCATGTGGAGGGCTCCACCCTATTTCCCTAAAGGAAATCATACCAACCTATGCACATAGTAAGTATGCTCACTCTAAAAAACACAAGCCTCCTTATGCCTGAGCAGAAGAAAACTAGAGCAGCCACCCTTGCCTGTGGTTTTAACAGGAATGACACTAAGGATCACTAGAATTATGAGGAAATGAAAGGACATAAAGGAGAAAGACCAAAATCAATAAGAAAAACTAACCCTGGAGGAAACTTCTGGAAGGTTTTGAGAAAGTATTACCTACAAAAAGGCAAGAGTATGACACTAAAAAAAAGGAGCAATAAAAAAAATTGTGGGGCCGGCCTGGTGGCGCACTGGAGAGTGCGTCGCTTGGGAGCGCGGTGGCGCTCCCGCTGAGGGTTCGGATCCCATGTGGAGACCGGTTTCCGCTCACTGGCTGAGCGGTGCGGGCGCAACACCGAGGGTTGCGATCCCGTTACCGGTCAGTAAAAAAGACAAAAAGGAAAAAAAAAATTGTTAAAAAATTCTCCAAAATTAAGATTATGACTTCTTTTTTTTTTTTTTTTTTTTTTTTTTTTTTTT
>NW_007732320.1:13497-15525 GCF_000696425.1 Galeopterus variegatus | reverse complement strand
AAAAAAAAAAAAAAAAAAAAAAAAAAAAAAAAGAAGTCATAATCTTAATTTTGGAGAATTTTTTAACAATTTTTTTTTTCCTTTTTGTCTTTTTTACTGACCGGTAACGGGATCGCAACCCTCGGTGTTGCGCCCGCCTCGCTCAGCCAGTGAGCGGGAACCAGTCTGTATGTGGGATCCGAACCCTCGGGCGGGAGTGCCGCCGTGCTTCCCAAGCGGCACACTTATCCAGTGCACCACCGGGCCAGCCCAGATTATGACTTCTTAAATGAAAATTAAAAGCACTGAAAAATGTGGTGAAGGAATTTCTCAGAACACAGAACCAAAAGCAAAGAGAAGAAGGATGTCAAAGAAAAGATAAGAGACACAGAGAAGTATCCCAAGAGGTCCAACATCCAGCTAAACAGAATCCTAGAAAGAAAGAACAGAGAAAACAAGGCAGGTAAAATTATTAAAATATAATAGAACAGAAGTCATCCCAGAGATAAAAAATGCATCTCTGTATTAGATGGTCCACCAAGTGGTAGGCAGAATGAATGGAAATAAAATTTAATAGATCAAAATACTTATGTTTAGGGACATGCTTTCAAACCACTAAGGGTAAAAAGATCCCAAAAGTTTCAATGAAAAAAAAAGAGCCACCTACAAAGGAATATAAATCAAACAGGCATCAGACTTCTCATCTACAACTTTGAATGGTAACAGAAAATGCAGTAGTGCATTTAGAGATCTCAGTTGGCGGGGGAGAGGGGAAAAGGCTTTTGAAGTTGGAGTTCTAGTTAAATGATAAAACAAGAACGAAGGCAGAACAAAGATATTTTCACACATCCAAGGACCGAGAAAGTGCACCTCCTTTGTTGCTGGGAAGTTACTTGATATACTTTAGCAAAATAAAGGAATCGACTAAGAATGACAAAGTCATGAGACCCAGGAAACAGTGGGTACAATCCAGATCACAAATGCATGTCCAGATGCGCCCACTGCAAACCGCTCAGGAGCCTGAAGTGCCAGGGAGAAGGGCATTCTCCCTTAAACACATGGCGGGTGTGTGCGTGTGTGTGTGCACGTACGTGCATGCGTGCATGTGTGTGTGTAAGGATACTGTAAAGGCAGATAGTAGAGGAAAAGCTAAAGCAACCACCAGAAAGAAGTATGAGAGGTATGTGAGCAATTAAGAGAGTAAGAACAGATAAACCACCTGTTCTCAACTAGACACATCACTGCTGGGTGAGAAGGTAAGGGTGGGCCTAACACTACTGCCCAGCGCAGAGGAGGATCACTACAGCAATACTGCCGAAGATGATTTCCTGATTTTCAACTTTTAAGGTCAACCTATGAACAAAAACAAGCAGTTGCGATTATGGCGAGGCACCATGAAGAAAGATATTAACAACTCTTGACACTATAATAGAAAAGCAGGGCTCTGGAAGATGGGATGTGGATGGGAAAAGGGGACCTGATATCCTCATCTTTTGAACTGGAAAGTCAAAAGTTATTATAAAAAGTTGATGACAAAAAGAAATAGATGTTTCCGATACCCTTTAAAGTTATAAAGGTAGCCAACAGACAAATAATAATAATAGCAGTAATATAACATCAATATTGAAAGGAGAGAAGAGCACAGTGTTAGAAAATGAAAGGTTAAGTTCCCTATTGGAGAATCAATAAATTATATTAAATACAAAATATTTAGCATTGCTGTCAGTAAGTAAAAGTATAAGCACATTCTGGAGCTGTAAACGTTGTCTACTAAAAGAACCAAAACAGAAACAGTGAAAAGTCTCCTTGGTACTGGGGTTGGAGAAGGAAGGACGGGGCCACTGTAGCTTTCTGTCCTAAGGTATTCAGTACTTTATGGCTTGCTGAAATGAGCATATGTTACTTGTAAATCATAATTTTAATAAAAATACAGTCATACGCTGCATAAGGACATTCTGGTGAACCATGAACTGCATGTGTGATGGTGGTCCTGTAAGATTACAACCGCTACACCACACAGCCTAAGTGTACAGTAGGCTCTATCATCCA
>NW_007732320.1:0-12881 GCF_000696425.1 Galeopterus variegatus | reverse complement strand
TCCTGTAAGATTACAACCGCTACACCACACAGCCTAAGTGTACAGTAGGCTCTATCATCCATGTCTGCGTAAGTGCACTTTACAATGTTTGCACAACAACGAAACTGCCTAATGGCACATATCTCAGAACATGTCCCTGTCATCAAGCAACACATGACTGTATAATAAAAGATTAAATTACAAAAAGAACGTCAAGGTTTCTTTCTTTCTGGATCTTCTTCCCTAGGAAAACCAGTGAACTAATATTAAAGTAATCAAATAATCATTGTACATAAAAAAAAAAAAATGTTTAGCTTTTAGAAGTCAGTTTCAAGGACAGAACTTTGCTTCTACCTAGCTTAGCTTTCCCATCTTGGAATATCACTCTAGGGCAGAATCCTAGTAAAATCCCTTTACAGCTTGTGGATCCTCAGAAAATTAGCTCTAATTGTTCAACCAAATCTGACACCACTGGACAGAGAGGAGCCAACGTGAATGGGCTGATGTTGTGAAGCACTCAACAGAGCATCCTCTTATGAAATATTAAGTCAAGCCTGAAAAGAGATCCTAAAAGGCATTTTTACACATTAAAACGACATCAAGAGAACACAAGTAATCTTTATTTCCACCCTATCAAGAATCATTGGCTTTAACTCTTTGCATATCACCATATCCCATTCTAACTAACACTATTATCTCCAGTGCCAAAATACTCTCCTGCATTTTCACACCAAAAGAACACCTTAAATATTAATTTCTAAAAGAAATACTCTTTTTTAAGGAATATTTACTTGAAAAATAAATTTTGTAAAAATGCAAGTAATGCTTACACAGAAACAAATCCCTCGTGCCACTGCCTACCTCAGGGAAAAGGCAACAAAGCTGCAATTCCTCATGACATTGTTTCTGCCTTGGCTCTTAGCAAAATTAGGTTGGTATCCACATCAAGCAAGGAACTCTGAAATAAGTAAATATTCTACCTTGGCCTCAGATATTAGCTCAGTAAGGACAAGTGAGGATCTGACCCCCTCAAGGATTAGTGGTGGTTGATCTCCAAGTTTGTTAACGTCCAAAGCTCAATCAGACAACACAGCCTGCAGAGCCCACAGGCAGAGCCGTGGCCTCACTCCCAGCTGCACTGGGTCCCCTCTACACCTGTCCAAGGACTCCCAGGATAGGTGGACACCCATGCTCTGACACCACATCATCTCCCTGTGGGATCTCTACTCTTCTGAGAGCTAATCATGACTCTATTATCAAGTTCTGTTAATAGAGCTTCTAATTGGAATCTTAACATTCCAGACAGAAAGCAGCAGAAAAAGTGTGTGCCTTACAGTCATGCTCACCTGGTGGCTCATTACGAGAAACACTTCAGAAAATGTGACTAATCATGACTCTACTATCAAGTTCTGTTAATAGAGCTTCTAATTGGAATCTTAACATTCCAGACAGAAAGCAGCAGAAAAAATGTGTGCCTTACAGTCATGCTCACCTGGTGGCTCATTACGAGAAACACTTCAGAAAATGTGAAGATCAATAGCAGGAGAGTTGCATCAAAGGAACAAGGTTGTATTGTTACCAAAAGGGAACATTTTTTTTTTTTTTGGAAGAATATCCTATTGGAGTAGATTTTCCTGTTGGAGGAACTATAGGTGGGTCCCTAAATTCTATTCTTATGGGGATGGGGTAGGTGGTCCCAAGGGATGACCATGTAACATGCTGTGACAAGACTGTTCCGCAGTCTGCACTCTAAGGCTGTGCTCCCAGACATAAGCTCACATGGCCACCAATAAGAAATATTAACTTCAAATAACCAAGCATGAAAAGGACTCAAGTATAAGAAAAGTCTAGTGTTAGTGACCCAAAACTGAATGTTTTCATGCCTTAGAATCGGTTCCTTGTTACTGTGAATCATCAGAAGATGCAGAAGAAAGGAAAACAGCATTTCTGGCAGCCTCCCTGATAAACCAAAAATGCCAAATAAAACTTCTACTACCCTAGATCAGAGGGCATGCCCATAAAAATCCAGAAAACCTTTTACTTATAAGCTTATTAGATTTTAGGGGCACAAACTGTGTGCCCAACTAGACAAGCTGAGGACGTGCAGGTTTGATAAATCAGGTATGAGGCACAGTGATATCAAATGACCTTGACAAGACTGGCTGAGCACCACCCTCAGCTGTGACAACGTGTGCTAGCAGCGTCCCCGAAAGGCCCAGAGGGGTGTCAGAGAGCAAGACACTGACATGGTGGGTGAAGTATTAGCAAGGGTCAGGATGAACTAATGTGAAATGTGCCCCAAAAAGTGTAAAATTCAGGGGAGCATTTCAGATTGCAGTTCAGAACTCCTCATAAATTAATGAAAGTCAGACATTAAAGTTAATAACAGCTGGAATGGATCAAGTGAAAAGAAAGAAAACGCAGCGTCGGCATGTATTACGTGAATTTCTTAGAGTCCATAAATTTGATATTTGGAAGGAAGAAGGGAAATGTTAATTAGGAGAGATTTCATACTGGATTTAAATTTGCCATGGAGTCAAAGCTCTATTGTAAAACCCCCTTGGAATCAGAAACCACACTTGCCAGACCCAGGCCTGCCTTTCATCTTGCCGTTTTATACTTGTTGATAGGCGACTTAACTGTTTTCATGTGTTGTTTCATGCTTTCTTTCCTCAAAATATAAAACCAAGAGCCAGGGTCATACCTTTTATTCTACTGTGTGTGGAGCTCAATTAATGTTGGGGAACCAATAAAAATATCTAAGAAGTCATCCCTCTGCCTTCTCTAAAGCCTTGTAACAATTTTCCATAATTTTCAGACTATTTTAGTTATAGGTACCTCTGGAGGTCACAGTCATTCTTAAACCTCTCAATGTTAACTTTTCTTATTTTCCTAACACAGCGGGAGCACTGTTACAACACATGTCTTTATTACACAGACTCAGGAGCATCTCAGGTCAAATCAAGTCCCCTGAAACAAATTCACACACATAGGAACTGAGACCTCACATGTGTCTCTAAAGCAAACATCAGTCCTGCCTGCAGGTCCCTGAGACAGAGGGGATTCCCCTGCTCTCCTCCTTGACTGTCCTCATAGATTTTCTGTGCAGGGCTCTGTGTCAGTCCTGTCTCTCCCTAGCATGTATTTTTCTAAGTTACTGATTCTGTGTTGCCATGTCTGTCTTTAGCTTGCCCTGGTCCTGTTATCCATATTCAGTCCTTTTCATCTTTTCTCATAAGTCATTTTTCCAGCCCCTTAAGCATGCTTAAGATTCTTTCCGTTTCTCTGAGACACCAAAGTCAGGAGACAATGAACGATCCATTATTAGTGGGACTGCTGCACACCAAGATGCCTTTGTGCAAAACAGGTTTGTGTTCTCTCTCCCAGATGTACACATTCCAAGTATATTTATAAATAAAAGGGGTGCTCTCTCCCTGCCACTTCCTTCCCTTGGGGGCAGGGTGGTTTGATGCCCTGTGTGGCGCCAATAGAGGGACAAGGATGGGTCCCACAGTGGTCTCCGTGCAGCAGGTAGAGTTGGCCCCAGGAAAGGCCTGAGTAGGGCTGGATACTGTATTATCTTTTGACACATGAAAGCTCCACTTACTTAGGCTGTCCTTTAGAACTGAGAACTCACATAACGAATCAAGACCTTTGATCCAGACAGACAGCCTACATTCCAAAAGCCACTGAACCATCAGAAGCAACCACTGTGGGGGAAATGGGAATAGAGTGGGGAAGACGAAGTTTAAGAGGATGGATACAAAAGGAATGCACGTGGGGCTTCCCTCAATCCCGAACCTGAGGCCTGCAGTCCTGACTCAGGCCATGTGATCTCTAAGTCTCAACTAACTCGAGTGCTAAAGGGGTTTGTGTGAAAGCTAAAGGAGATTACGTAATGAGTCACGTAACAAGGTCAACATTCCACCTATGGGCCTGCTGTGGTGTCTGCTACTTCCTCCTGATACTTGCATCCCCCAAAACAGAGGTACCAAGAGGACCAGGAGGCCTCCCATAACTAAGCTACAGGTAACATCAAACCCTTTGGGAAAGTATCGATTTACAAGAAATGGCTCGTCCTCACCCACATGTGGCCACCTGAAGCACGGGGACGGCGGAGGCAGGAAGGACCAGTGCCTGCCCCCTGATGCTGAGATTTGACTGAACATGGCCCCAGAGACCAGAGCGGCCATCAGCCTGCCCTCCCCAGTTCCACATACCACCTCCCAAGCCCTTGCCCCTCGCAACTGGCACCACCGCCATCATGTCCCAGGGCAGTTTCCAAGCACTCTGCTGGCCAGGCTGAGCCCATACCACTGCCCACCCAGCCAGGCCCTTGTCTCATGAGTTCTGGGGCACACGTGGAGAATTTGAGCTCTGGAGCCAACTGTCTGGGGTCAAACCTCACTTCAGCCACTTCTGAACTGTGTAAAACTGGACAACTTGCTTATTAGCCTTCTTGGGCTTCAGTTTCCTCCTGTGTCAAAAAGGAAAATCATGACAGCTTCTCAAAAGGCTGCTGTGGGGAGTTACTGAGCTCAAGAGCAAAGCCCATGGCATAACAAGGTGGTGCAGACAGAGGGCTCGTTTCTGCTGCTGAAGATTCTGAGAGACGGGGATTGTTTCTATCTGGGTCACTGTGGCAGCCTGCTAAGTCATCTCCTGCTTCTACATGCCACCCCTTCCTGAGAGTCTCTGCATGCCAGCCACAGTGATATTCCTAAAGCAAAACCCAATCACATTACTCTTCCATTGGCTTTTCGTCTGCACACAAGGTCCCTCCAGCCTCTACTCCCTTGGCTGCCCCACTCCTGGCAAGGTCACCACACCAGCCTTCTCTCTGCTGCTGGGATTCTGACAAATCAAACCTCTTCAGTGCTCTCTCCCAGATCTCCCCATGGCTGGCTTCTTTCTGTCATTTGTGTCTCTGCTGAAAAGACCCTTTCTGAGCAAGGTATAGTGGATTAAATGGTCCCCTAAAGTCATTAAAACTTAATCTCCACTATAACTGTTGAGGTTGGGAAATCCTATTTTGGTAACTAAAAGGTGGGGCTTTGAAGAGTGATTAGATTCTGATGACCACGTCCTAATAAATGGATTAATAATGATGGTCACAGGTGTGGTTCTGAGAACTTTAAAAGGAGGGCACATGATGTGCTTTTGCCATTTCCCAATGAAGCCACCACCAAGGAATAAACTTCATTTTCTGAAGCCAACACTGTAAGCAATAAATTTCATTTTCTTTACAAATTACCCAGTTCTACGTATTTTTGTTATTAGCAACAGGAACACACTAATATTAATATACAAGGCTTTCCATGCTCCACCCACCAATCCAGAGTACGTGGCTCCCCAAAGCCTCCCTCTAGCACATCACCTGTTTTCTCATCCTCGGCGCACCACCTGTGACATTCTTGCTGCAGTCTCCCTGCCTAGGTTTTTGGTGTGTGTCTCCTCTGGCCAAAATGCCAGCTTTGAGAGCAAGAATCTGAGTTGCCTTTGCAAACGCTGACCCCTCAGGACTTAGAATAATGTCGGATTCATGGCAGGCTCTCAAAAAATGTACAGAGTTTTTGAAATGAGAATAAATATCATGCATTATGAACCCAATGGTGTGAGACTTGCAGCACATCACGTGATGGTATGATCAGAAGGGCTGGGTCCCCCAGAAGCACTCAGGTGCCTCCAAGTGTCCCCTGACTGTCTCTCCACATCATCAATTTGTGGCAGTGTGACAGACACACACTGCATTTAAAGCATCATTCATGACAAAAAATGGAGGCTACATAAAACTGTATCCTGCAGACATATAAATACCCAAAACAGACAAGTAACTGCGCGTGTAATCAGGATGGTCAACCCACTTGGTCAAGTTCATCAAGCCAAGATCACAGAAGCTAAGTCAGAGGGGATCACACACTCTCCGCAGGGAGTGCAGTCACGGGAAAACCACCCCATTGTGTCACATTCCCCCTCCCCCACCCCGGGGGAGTGACATTCCTCACAAAGGGGAAAAACAGGGACAGGGAAAAGAGAACGTGAAATCTTGCCCAATGTGAGAGCAGACTTATTCCACGAAAGCAAACCTAAAGAAGAGATGGGTGTGTTTCTCAGCACCCCACCTGCTCCTCTCTAAGATACTTAGGAGCAGGTGCCTCCTGTCACTCCATTCAGTCACCAGCACAATCAGGATGCAGATGTGGGACCCCAGTGGACAAGTAAGCACCGTGTCTCCCAGAGTGGGCCCCTCCTCCATGCACAATGTCTGCTGATTAGGCCTGCAGCCCCCCGCGGGGAGGCCACAAGCCAGGCCCCACCACCTCCCTGCGGCTCATCCCACTAATGCGAGTCTTTGTTCTCATCTCCCCCGTGGTACTGACTGCTGGACTTCCCACCACCTCCAACCTCACCATGCTCCCACTGTACAATTTCTCTAGTTTGATTGATGTGAGGGGATCTGGGAGTTTTCCCATAAAATAAAAGGTTTTTTTTTTTTCATTGTGAGCATTATATGTAGAAGTCAAAACATGTCTTGATACAGAACATTCTTAATTCATTAGAAATGAAGCCACATTTGTTTCTTACATTTGGGATTTGTAGTTTATAAAGAAGATATTGGGGTTACCTAATACAGAACAGCTCAGCTGTTGGAAAAGAAGTAGAAATGGATTTTGTTGTCTTCAAAGGGGAATATGACACATATCACAAGAGCATGCAGCAGCACGTGCTTGAAGACCAGGGAAATGGCAGCCCCAGAGAAGTCCTGCAGGAAGCCGCACAGGAAGAAGCACACGCTGGCAAATTCAGAGGCAAAGGCAAATCAAACTCTATTTGACAGAGAAACTCGGGGCTAGTGATGGCAAGTATAGTTACCCAAAGTTCTGTTTAAATACTCAAAAAGCCATGAAACAAGTCTTGGGAATCACCCCTGACTCGATGCAGAAGAATAAGAAACAGGTCCCCATGGAAGCCTCTTCACTGCACCTCTTCAGCCTGGTCTCCCACCACTCCATTCCTGAAACCCACTCTCCAACCACAGAGCCTCCTGTCAGGTCCTCGCAGGTCTTCCTCTGGTGTCCAAGCCTTTCAAATGTCCCTTTCTAACTAGATTAGTCTTTCCTTACTGCTTGGCCACAGGGCTTATTTCAGATGTCACCTCCTCCAGAAAGCCTTCTGCACTGTCAAGTCAGGGTCAGGTGCATCTCTCACCTACTCCTAGAGGATGGTGAATCTGTCTCTTCTGACACCTTCTTTGTACTGACTTTCTGCACAGGCTTATCCACCTGACCCATCGTCCTTATCCACACTAACCTGAAGCTCCTCAGAAGCAGAGGGTTGCTCACTTTTGTTCTGTGCTGTTCAGCACTAAGGCAACACTCAAGAACCACATGCTCAATCCACAAATGACTGACAGAATGAACGAAAAAATGAATAGCCAAATGAATCAAATGGAATCTTTCTTCATTTTGCTCTCAGAAGGAGAAACTTATCGAAAACTGAGGTTAATGAAAAGCCAAGAAAGAAGGGAGGCCATTAAGAAGAAAAGAATAATTCATTTTAGGAGAGACCAAAGTAGAGACCCAAGTTTAAAAGCTTAAAATGTTGAGGAAGTTGAACACTTTCAAAAAATAACATGAGAATCCAAACGATATCAGAACATGGGGTGAAGGGAGGAAGAAAATGCCAGAACGGCTACTCTATCAATACAAACTGTGAAAGGCATGGAGGGAAAAATCAAGTCCTCTCTCTAAGAAGTACGAAGGCGCAGCACAAATTTATAGGTACCAGATCAAGAAAACTAAGGCAGGACTGAAGACGCAGCTTTCAAGAGACATCAAAGGTAACATTCTTTAATTATACAAGAAAAAGAAGGAACACCAAGGATAATGTCGCCTCTTAGATAAGTGGAGAGAAAGCTGTTAGCAGATGGTACAGAGTGGCAAGAGCTGCTGCGATGTCTGTGGGAAGGGAGAAAGGAAGAAAGGAAGGAGGGGAGCTGGGAAGGGAGGGAAAGGAATTACAAGCAACTATTAAAAAAGTGCCATTTGGGTGGGTGCCAAATTAGAAAAGGTACATAATTACATGCAACCTTTAAACAACTGGATTCACGATCCTAAACTGAGTTGTAGGTAGTGGCTCCCATTAACATGGATTGGACACTAACAAGGTGGGAGGATGCCACCAAAATCATGAATTGCCTAGAGGTTACTGAAGACAAGACAAAATCACTAAAATTTGGAAAAGGGCAAACCAACATCATGCTCACCATAACTATAGGGAAAATACCTACCAGATGGATTCAGATGGGAGTCATATAAGAGGCAGCCCTCCTGTACTAATCCCACAGTATTTAAAATGAGGGTCCCCACCCAAGTCTAGGAATAAACTACCAACTTATTGCAAAGGACCACATCTGTCTCTTATGAGAATCCCAGCAACTTTAAATGTTCTGTATGTGTGTGGAAGCAAATACTTTTGATGTTTTAAAAAGGCACAACTTATATGATAAATACTTGCCTAATCTCAGAAAGGACTAGATGACTTAGCTTGGATCAGAGGTTGCACACAGTGACTGAACTGCATGATAGAAGCAGGAGCATCAACATCTCTTCAGATCGCCAAGCAGCCACCTTGGAGGGGCAGGCTGTGGACAAAGGTCATCTGGAACTTCAAGCAACCTAACAGATCCTACCTTCTCTGCTGTACAGTGGCGTGCATGAGCCCTCCCTGTCCTACCCTAAGAACTCCGGTGGACATAAAAGCTAAGGACTGCCCTTGGGCTGATCACAGTATTCTAAAGGAGATTAGGCCTCAGTAGATGGACACACAACGAAGTGGCTGTGGAATGTTCAAGGGAAGAACTACCTGACGCTTCACTGTGCAGGGTGGAAAATAGCCCTATGAGATAGTACTTAAAGAAGGTTTTCAAAGGAGATGGGTCTTTAGATAGGACCAGAAGAATAAGAAGGACTTGAAGGCAAGGAGGAAAGCAAAGAACTGGTCCAGGAGAAAGCACCACATGAGCAGAACCTGAGCAGTGGCCACAAGGAGCCAGATCTGCCACAGAAGAAGCAGATGCTGGTGCACTGGAGAAGGTTGGACCAGCGTGCCAAGAGGCTGAGTGATTTTCTCTAAGAAACATGGTCTCCCTTAGCTTTTTCTTTCTCCTCCTCACCTGGGTGGTCTTCAAGCTTCTCCCAATCCCCTCTAATAAATTTATTCCCAAAATTTGTGGAAAAAAATCAATAACTAATTTTTCTGCAAGCTACAGTTAACTTTGCTCAGCATTGGTTCCCAGTTCTCCTCAGTATCTACCAAGACCAAGATATGTAGTATCACAGGCACACCAGGCACAGAAGTAGCCAATATGCATTAGTCAGCATTCAAATTTGGAACCATAAAAACCATCCCTAATTTCTACTGCTTTATCAGTTAACTTTGCTCAGCATTGGTTCCCAGTTCTCCTCAGTATCTACCAAGACCGAGATATGTAGTATCACAGTCACACCAGGCACAGAAGTAGCCAAAATGCATTAGTCAGCATTCAAATTTGGAACCATAAAAACCATCCCTAATTTCTACTGCTTTATTCAGAGTTACCTTGCAATGTTGCTCGTTAAAAGTCTATGGAAGTAGCTCACTGTTTCTCGTCTTAAAACATTACTTCTGGGGTGTTGGAAGCAAGCCAGGTCACTATATTGAATTTCTAAGAGGAAGACAAAAATAAGCAGGGAGCTATTCTTAAGCTCACAAATAACTGTTTTGCAAAAGCTCATAGACTTGTTTGGATCTCTTCACTCCAGCTCCCCCTGCAATTCAAGACTAACAGCCACAAAGCAAGATACCTAGCAAAGCCCTAGAGTATGACCCAACATCAGTCTTTCCGGTTGAACAATCTAATTTTCAAGGAAAAAAAATAATTACTGATTGCTCATCAACTGTTCTCCAAAGAGGTAAAAGACAGTCCGGATGAGAGAAGAACTACGTGCTCAGGGACCTGTCATTGCCTCTGCAGTTGGGTCAACACCAAACTGTTCGTCTGTGCCTTGTAGGCATTTTTGTCTCTCACAGTCTCAAGATGACACTCCGATAGTAAGAGAAACGTGAGCAGGTGCACATACTAAATATGTAAAATACACATCTTCTCTTCCCCTCACTTAGAAGATGTATTTCTAATGGGTGTGGAAAGTCACCTTATAGACAGGGAAAAAAATCTTACATGCATTTTTTTTTTTTTAGCACACAAGAATGCATGCGGGCTCAGCACAACAGCTTTCCACAGAAAATAAATGCAAGCCAATTAAAAATTCAGTTTCTTTTCTTTAAGCTAATTCCTCAGGTTTTGCTAATCAGCAACAAATAGTTCTGTCATCTGAGCTGGCAAACATAAGAAAGAATACCACTAGTATGTTTTCAATCAAAGCATTTGAATACAGGAGTGAATCATATTTTCCATGAGAAATTACAGCTTGGGAGTAGTTGGGGGCAGAAGAAAGGCAGTCTTCACACAACAATAAAACTGTAAAAGATACCTGAAACTTCAGGAATACAGGAGTGAATCATATTTTCCATGAGAAATTACAGCTTGGGAGTAGTTGAGGGCAGAAGAAAGGCAGTCTTCACACAACAATAAAACTGTAAAAGATACCTGAAACTTCAGGAAAGGAGGCTTCTTCCTGCCTCTTTACCAAAACCAGCAGAGGCCCTGTGTGAACGACCAGTGAGTGCAAGGAGCTGCGCAGGAAGGCCCTGCAGGAGAGTTAGGAAACCAGACTCCTTGCAGTAAGACAGGACACAAGAGACTGGACCGTGTGTTTTCTGTAAAAGGGAGAACAGCTGAGCGTCGGCCAGGGTAGGGGATGCCTTCAATACTATGGCACCTGCCTTTCCAAGTTTATAGAGGAATAACTGCATGGCAATAAATGACAGCAGGGGTGATGGTGGTTCCAAATACCTGGCTATAGAGGCAGCAGGGACAGAAATGCAATGCTGAGAAACCTTCAGGCAAGAGACACGGGTTCTTACCCTGACTCCAGAATAAGCAGATCAGGCCCCCGAATCCTGCCCCTCCCCCACTCTCCCAAATTATAAAGTGCTGGTGAGTGTGTGGCCAAGCGCCTGTCAGCAGCGCCGCATCAGGCCGGGGCCACTCAACGTGAGCATCTGCGTTCTTGCCTTGACACAGCTCATGCACAGCGACCCTTCACGAGAGACCCCCCCCATGCCTCCTGTGAGGGTTTCATTCCAAACACATGTTGTGAATGTTTGATGTGCCCACCATCCCTGGGTTTTCTTTTTTCTTCTCTCTTTTTTTTTTTAAGTCAAACCCACAAAACCCAAAATACTTTGAATTCTGCCTAACTACAGTTTGTGAAGATTCAGCACTGCATGCCCATAAAAGTTTTACAGCTGTCCTTCTGAAGGGGAAAAAAACTGATTTTCCCTCTTCCGGTCTTACAGGAAACCTGCCCACACTTTAGAAACACAAAGTTAGTATACATAGAAGCACAAATTAGGCTTCTTGGAAAGTCTACATTTTCCAACCACAGAGAGGCGAAGGCACTGCTGTGAGTGTCCACATGGCTGGCACACTGGATTGGGGGCGGGGGGGGGTCTTCCACTCTCCCAAATTATAAAGTGCTGGTGAGTGTGTGGCCAAGCGCCTGTCAGCAGCGCCGCATCAGGCCGGGGCCACTCAACGTGAGCATCTGCGTTCTTGCCTTGACACAGCTCATGCACAGCGACCCTTCACGAGAGACCCCCCCCATGCCTCCTGTGAGGGTTTCATTCCAAACACATGTTGTGAATGTTTGATGTGCCCACCATCCCTGGGTTTTCTTTTTTCTTCTCTCTTTTTTTTTTTAAGTCAAACCCACAAAACCCAAAATACTTTGAATTCTGCCTAACTACAGTTTGTGAAGATTCAGCACTGCATGCCCATAAAAGTTTTACAGCTGTCCTTCTGAAGGGGAAAAAAACTGATTTTCCCTCTTCCGGTCTTACAGGAAACCTGCCCACACTTTAGAAACACAAAGTTAGTATACATAGAAGCACAAATTAGGCTTCTTGGAAAGTCTACATTTTCCAACCACAGAGAGGCGAAGGCACTGCTGTGAGTGTCCACATGGCTGGCACACTGGATTGGGGGCGGGGGGGTTCTTCCCCTGCAACAGCCACCAGAGCTGGCAAAAAGCTCGAAGGAAAGGGAATGGCTGAAGAGATGCTTCTGAACCTTGAGCTAATGAAGGTCTGCAATGCACTCGTGCTACGGTGGTGCCACAGGACCGAGATGAGCTGTACCCACGGGTAAGCAAAAGCGATCAAAATGTTATGTCTTACTTTAAAAAGAGGGTATTTTTCTCATACACTAAAAAATTCTTAGAAAATTCATCACCTTCAACTCCCATCAGTCACGAGCTTTGCCTGAATAATTAATTCCACGTGAGGTAGATAGATTTTTTTATAAAGTACCTAAAAAATACTTGTGATTCTGGTAGATTAAATAATCCAACAGGGTTCTAGAGAAAGTAAGGTCATATCCTACCTAACTCTGAGGCTTAGTTTAGGGTATTGTTAAATTATTTAATATAAATAAATAATATCATGCTTTTATTTTCCTGCATTTTTTAAGTTTGCATTTGTTACATGAAACGCTTTCTGCTGAGAGTTTAAAATATTAAGACTTCTCAAATCTATTTAAAAGCTTTATAATTTCTTCACTTACAAAATAGAAAAAAATTAGTGTCAGTCTACTGAGGTTCAGTGAGAAAGAGTTCTGTTCAGGTTACAGCACAGAGTTCTGACCACACTGACCCTTTTTTCCCTCAGGTGTGCAGTCCACTCCATGTCTAACCTGTGTTTGGAGAAGATGCGGGTCTTGGAGGCAGGTGACAGGGTCTGGC
>NW_007732319.1:134862-135885 GCF_000696425.1 Galeopterus variegatus | reverse complement strand
TTCAAGAACTTCCTGTTCTATAGGATCTAGAGCTTGAGAGTTATTATTTTCCTTTGGTGGTAATGTGCTCCCTTGATTTTTCATATTTTTGGTATCTTTCCTTTGCTGTTTAGTCATTGTGGAAGGGGGTATCACAGTCCACTCATTTCAGTCTGATGTCTGGCCTGGATCCTGAAGGAACTGCCAATTCTGGGCAGCTGGAACTAGCCTTGGCTGGGAGACTCACAGTGCTTGCCTGTTCTGGCACAGCTGACTCAGGGCATGTGTGCTTAGCAGCTCTCAAGCCTCTCTAGGTAACAGGGACTGATCTGGGTTGGGGGTCCTGTTTTGCCTGCCTGTTCTGGCACAGCTGACTTGGGGTGTTTGGGCCCATCGGCTCTCAGATCTCTCTGGGTGGTGGGCACTGTCCTGGGCTGGAGTCCTGCAGTGCCTGCCTATTCCAGCATGGCTAACTTGGGGCATGTGGGCCTGGTGGCTCTCAGGCCTCTCTGGGCAGCAAGCACTGTCTTGGGCTGGGATCCCATGGTACCTGCCTGTTCTGGCATGACTGACTCGGGGTGTGTGTGCCTGGTGGTTCTTGGGCCTAAGTGGAGGGACTGACCTGGGCTGAAGGTCCCACAGCTCCTGTCTGTTCCTGCTCAGCTAATCAGGGCATGTGGGACCGGTGTCTCTTGGGCCTTTCTAAGCAGCAGGGACTGACCTGGGCTGCAGGTCTCATGGCTCCTGCCTGTTCCTGCATGGCTGACTTAGGGCATGTGGGCCTGGTGGCTCTCAGGCCTCTCTGGGCAGTGGACACTGGCCTGGGCTGGGGGTCCCATGGCATGCAGCCCTGCCTATTCTAGTGAACTCAGGCCTCCTGTTGTTGCTTTTTAATAGTTGCAAATTGGTTGATTTGTGGGAGTGACACTAGGAACTGTCTAATCTGCCATGTTGACTAGAAACCAGAATAAAGAATTTCTGATCTTGAAGACAGTCTCCTTGAAATAACCCAGGCAGAGAAAAAAGAGAAAAGAATTTTTTTTT
>NW_007732319.1:133700-134573 GCF_000696425.1 Galeopterus variegatus | reverse complement strand
TTTTTTTTTAAATGGAGAAAATCTGTGAGAGATATCAGATAATCTTAAATGTACAAACATTGGAATCATGGGTGTTCTGGAAGGAAAGAAAAAAGGAGAAGACACTGAAAACCTATTCAATGAAATAATAAAGGAAAACTTCATAGGTTTGGGGAGACATATGGAATTTCAGATCCAAAAATCCCAAAGATCCCCAAACAGATTCAATCCAAAAAAGGTCCTCTGTGAGATATATCATAGCCATATTGTCAAAAGTCAAAGACAAGAGAGAATCCTAAAAACAGAGAAAAGCATAGTGTTACCTACAACAGAGTTTGTATCAGATTAACAGCAGATTTCTTAGCAGAAACTTTACAGGCCAGAAGAGAATGGGATGAAATATACAAGGTATTAAAAGAAAAGAAAAACCCTGCCAGTCAAAGATTCTATACCCAGAAAGGTTATCCTCCATAAATGAAGGAGAAATAGTGCATTTTCAAGACAAAAATTGAAGAAGTTCACCATCATATGACCATCCCTAAAGGAAATTCTCAAGGGAGTCCTGCATCTGGATTCCAAAAAATGATAATCATCACTATGAATACATAAGAAAGAACAAAACACACTGGTAGGGAATTTATACAAATGAGAAAGAGAAATAAACTATAACTTACCACCCCGCCAAACCAATGAACACTGAAGACAAATAATCAAAAGGGAAGAAAGGAATGAAAGATACTTAAAACAACCATATGAAGATCAATAAAATGCCAGGAGTAAGCCAATACTTTTCAATAATAACCCTAAATGTAAATGGATTGATTCCCCACTGAAAAGATACAGACAGGCTGAATGGATTAAAAAATCAGGTAAGTATATGCTGCCTACAAGAAA
>NW_007732319.1:132825-133490 GCF_000696425.1 Galeopterus variegatus | reverse complement strand
AAAGATACAGACAGGCTGAATGGATTAAAAAATCAGGTAAGTATATGCTGCCTACAAGAAATCCCCCTCACCTGTGATGACTCACACAGACTTAATAGTGAAGAGATAGAAAAGATATACCATGTGGAAGGAAACTAAAATGAGTAGGATTAACTACTTTTATTTCTAGTAAAATAGACTTTAAACCAAATATGAAAAGAGACAAAGAAGGTCATTATATAATGATAAAGAGATCTATCCAGGAAGAAATTATAACAATCATAAATATATACTCACTCTGCATTAAAGCATCTGGATATATAAACCAAACATTATGAGATGTAAAGAAAGAGACAGACCCCAATGCAATAATAGTTTGGGACTTCTATGCCCCACGTCAATATTGGATAGCTCATCCAGGCAACAAGTCAGCAGTGAAACACAGGATTTAAACTACACTTTAAACAATCAGATTTGGCAGATGCCTACAGAACATTTTATCCAATGACTACAGAATACACATTCTTCCCATCAGCACATGGAACATTATCCTTCCAGAATAGACCACATGTTAGGTCACAAATCAAGTTTCTAAAAATTTTTTTAAAATGAAATTGTTTCAAGTACCTTTCCTGACCATAATTGATTTACACCAGAAATTAGTAACAAGCGAAACTTTGGAAACT
>NW_007732319.1:127766-132663 GCF_000696425.1 Galeopterus variegatus | reverse complement strand
ACCTTTCCTGACCATAATTGATTTACACCAGAAATTAGTAACAAGCGAAACTTTGGAAACTCTACAAATACATGGAAATTAAACAACATGCTCTCGAATGACCTGTGAATCACAGAAGAAATTAAAAAGGAAATAAAAAAAACTTCTTGAAACTAATGAAAATGAAGACACATCAGACCAATTACCTGTGGGATACTGCAAAAGGAGTACTAAGAGGGAAGTTTTTTGCAATAAATTTTTACATTGAAAGATAGAAATACTTCAAATAAACAACCTAATGTTACACCTTAAAGAGCTAGAAAAACAAGAATAATCCAATCTCAAAATTAGTACACAGAAAGAAATAATTAAGGTCAGAACAGAACTAAATGAAATAGAGACCGATAGAAATGAAATAAAAGATCAACAAAACAAAAAGTTAGTTTTTTGAGAACATAAATAAGACAAACCATTAGCTAGACTACCTAAAAAAAAGAGAGAGAATAGCTAAATAAAAGTTAGAAATGAAAATGGAGACATTACAACCAATACCACAGAAATGCAGAGAATCATTAGAGACCATTATGAAAAATTATATGCCAGCAAATTTGAAAACCTGGATGAAATGGGTAAATTTCTCGACACATAAAAGTACCAAAACTGAACTAAGAAGAAATAGAAAATCTGAACAGAATGATAGCAACAAATGAGATGGAAGCATTAATCAGCAATCTTCCGGTAAAGATAAGCCCAGCCTTCACTGTTCAATTCTATCAAACCTTTAAAGAGGAATTAATACCAATCTCTTTAAAACTATTACAAAAAAATTAAAGCAGAGGCCATTCTCCCAAACGCATTCTATGAGGCCAGTGTCACTCTGATACTAAAATCAGACAAAGATACAACAACAAAAGAAAACTATAGGCCAATTTCCTTGATGAAAATAGACATAAAAATCTTCAACAAGTCATTAATAAACAAAATACAGCAGTACATCGAAAAGATTATACATCATGATCAGGTGGGATACATTGCAAGTATACAAGGATGTTAAAACATGCAAATCAATAAATGTGATGCATCATATCAACAGAATCAAAGGCAAAAATCATATGATTATCTCAATAGATGCAGAAAAAGCATTTGACAAAATTCAACATCACTTTATGATAAAGACTCTCAACAAATTAGGTACAGAAGGAAAATATCTCAACACACACAAAAAAACTATATATGACAAACCTATAGCCAATATCATCCTGAATGGGGAAGAGCCAAAAGATTTTCCTGTAAGAACAGGAACAAGACAAGGATGCCCACTCTCACCACTCGAATTTACAGTAGTATTGGAAGTACTAGCCAGAGCAATCAGGCAAGAGAAAGAAATAAAGTGCATCCAAATTGGAAAACATGAAGTCAAACTGTCCCTGTTTGCAGATGACATGATCCTATTTATANCAATTTACAGTAGTATTGGAAGTACTAGCCAGAGCAATCAGGCAAGAGAAAGAAATAAAGTGCACCCAAATTGGAAAACATGAAGTCAAACTGTCCCTGTTTGCAGATGACATGATCCTATTTATATAGAAAAACCTGTAGACTCTACCAAAAACCTCTCACAGCTGACAAATTAATCTAGTAAAGTTGCAGGATATAAAATCAATATACAAAAATCAGTAACATTCTGATTTTATACTCCAGTAATGAACTGGCAGAAAAAGAAATCAAGAAAGAAAGCCCATTCACAAAGCTACCAAAAATAAAAAAATACTAAGAATAAATTAAACCAAGGATTTGAAAGATTTTTACAAGTACTACAAATAACTGGTGAAAGAAATTAAAGAAGATATAAAAAGAGGAAAAGACATTCCATGTTCTCAAATTGGAAGAATTAACATTGTGAAAATATCCATACTACTCAAAGTGATCTACTGATTCAGTGCAATCCCCTATCAAAATACCAATGATATTCTTCACAGAAATAGAAAAAACAATCCTAGCGTTCATGTGGAACAACAAAGGACCCCCAGTTAGCCAAAGCAATTCTGAGCAAGAATGTTTACAGACATAATGAAATGATCTTATGCAATTCAACTTAAAATCAGAAAGCTGAAATCTATTTACTTACATATTTTGCATATCTAATTAATTACCTACATTTACACATCAACAAGTCTGAATCTTTTTAAAATCAATTTTATTGTCTTTCTATGTTGGACTTTCTTCACTTAACATGATGGTTTCCATTTCCATCCATGTTGCTGCAAACAATAGGATATCATTTCTTTTTATAGCTAACTAGCATTCCATTGTGTACATATAGCACACTTTTTTTGATCCATGTATCCATCGCCGGGCATTTAGGTTGATTCCATCTCTGAGCTATAGTGAATAGTGCTGTGATGGACATGGGAGTTCAGGTGTCTTTTTGATATATCACTTTCATTTCCTTTGGTCATATAACCAGTAGTTGGATAGCTGAGTCATAAGGTAGCTCTATTTTTACTTCACCCTCCATACTGTTTTCCACAATGGCTGTACCAATTTACATTCCACCAACAACATAGGAGGATTCCATTTTTTCTGTATTCTCATTAGTAGTATTATTTTCTGTCTTGTTGATTCTAACAGGGGTGAGATGATATCTCATTGTGGTTTTAATTTGGATTTCCCTTATGATTAGTGTTTTGGAGCATTTTTTATACGCTGTGCAGAAGCTTTTTAGTTTGATGTAGTCCCATTTGTGTTTTTTTTTGTTAAGTTGCTTGTGCCTTTGTAGTTTTGCTAAAAAAAGCACTGCCCACTACCATTTTGTGTAGCATTTCTTCTATGTTTTCTTTTAGTAGTTATTTAGTTTGGGGTCTTAAATTTAGGTCTTTGATACATTTTACATTGATTTTTGTGTATGGTGAGAGGCAGGGGTCTAGTCTCTATCTTTTTCTGCATGAGGCTACCCAGTTTTCCCAGCACCATTTATTGAAGAGGCTGTCTTTTCCTCACTGTATATTCTTGGCACGTTTGTTGAAAATCAGTTGGCAGTAAGTGTGTGAATTGGCTTCTGGGCTCATTATTCTGTTCCATTGGTCTATTTGTCTATTTTTATGGCAGTACCATGTTGTTTTGGTTACTAAAGCTATTTTACAGTATATTTTAAAGATGGTAAGTGTGATGCATCCTACTTTGTACTTTGTGTTCATGATTGCTTTTGCTATATGGAGTTTTGTGGTTCCATACCAAATTTAAGAGAGTTTTTTCTATTTATGTGAAGAATGTCATTGATATTTTGATAGGGATTGTGTTGAATGTGTAGATTGCTTTGGGTAATATGGACATTTTGGTGATGTTAGTCCTTCCAACCCAAGAACATGGGATATCTATCCATTTATTTGTTTCCTCTTCAATTTTTTTCACCAACGTTGTATAATTTTCATTGTAGAAGTCTTTCACCTTCTTTGTTAAATTTACTCTTAGGTATTTCATTTCTTTTTAGTAGGAATTGTGAATGGGATTTCTTTATTTCTTCTTCAGCTATTTCATTACTGGTGTATAGGAAGGCTATTGATTTTTTTGAATCTTGATTTTTGTATTCTGCCACTATACTGAATTCACTTATTAGTTCTGGTAATTTTTTTGGTGGAGTCTTTAGCATTTCCTAAGTGAAACTCTAAATATTTGGGGATTATGTCATCTGTAAATGGAGATAGCTTGGCTTCCTCTTTACTGATTTGGATGCCCTTTATTACTTTCTCTTGCTTATTGCACTGGCTAGAACTTCCAGTACTATGTCAAATAAGCGGGGGAAATAAGGCTGAGTCTTAATTTTACCTATCTAACTTTACAAGCATTTAAACACCAAATATGTAGACTAAGCTTTGCTCAAAATTATTAACATGAGTTTGATTTCTGTAACACATCTACTTAATTAAAAAAGATTTCTCCTAGTTAAAAGACTTTTATGTATGGGTGAACAACTTTATCTTTCTGAGAAAGTTGTGGCTACAAATCACAGGAAACTTAGGAACAGAGAAACTTGTCCAGGACATAAAATCTAGGATCGAAGATATACAGGGTAATTCTTATTACAACAATAATAGATGGGTTGAGTCCTTGTTTGTGGTCCCTACAACAATAGGACCTTCATGTGCTGCAAATGGGTTGGTAATATAGCCCCTAATCCTGGGTACAAATATACCATTCATCAGTTTTTTTCTGTGAATTAAGTAAGCACAGGTATTAGACTGTTTCCATTGCTTATAACAAAGTACCTGAAACTGGGTGATTTATGAAGAAAAATGACATTTATTGCTTACAGTTTCTGAGGCTGGGAAGTCCAAAGTCCATCTGGTGGTTGCGACAGTGACTCAGGGGTCTCACATTGCAAAATGGTAGAAGCAGAGAAAGCAAGAGAGAGAAACAGACTTTCTTCTTCCTTTAAAACCCTCAGAACCAGGCCCCTGACCACCGTTTTTAATCCATTCACTACTACATGGTCCTACAATCCAATCACTTCTTCTAGGCTCCCCCTTTCAATTACCATAATAGGATTTCCCACCCTCTTAACAGTCACAGTGGGGGCTAAATTTCTAATACATAAAACCTGGGGGACACAATTCAAGTTTCAGGGAGTTTTGGGGGGACATAATTCAATCCACTACATTCTACCCCTGGACCCCCAAAACTCTTGTCCTTTTCACATGCAAATACATTCATTTCATACCCCAAGTCATAACTTGTTTTAACTCAGGAGACCAAAGTTCAAAGTCCCATCTGTGAAATCAATCTAAGTTATCTACTTCTGAGATACAACGGTGGGACAAACATAGGGTACATATTCCCATTCCAAAAGGGAGAGACAGGCCAAAAGAAGGCTGTAATAGGTCCTAAACAAGTCCAAAACCCAGCAGGGCAGGCATTAAAT
>NW_007732319.1:125237-126190 GCF_000696425.1 Galeopterus variegatus | reverse complement strand
GGATTTTTCTTCTGAAAATGCTGTCTGCTACTCCACCACATGGCCAGGCTGCAAATTTTCTGTCTTTACACTCTGCTTCCCTTTTAAAGTCTGGGGTCTAGGCTTTGGGGTCTGCAGTCAGAACAGTTGAACAGAACAGTCATGGAGTCTGTTGTAATTGGTGCTGTTAACCCTTCTGGAGACCGAGACCTCTTGCTGTACTTTGACTGAAAGCAACTCTGCCGTGGGAGTCTAGGGAATTTTAAATTCTGATGGTTTGGAGCTGGACTGTAAGTAGAATAGGGTAGTCTTTGGTCTTTAGGAAATCATTTTTTAAAACAGACCAAATGGTTGCAGAGAAAGGTGACCTAGCTTTGAGAAAACCCAATACATAAATATCAGAACTGCCAAAAGAGATAAATGTTACTGTCATGAAACTGCTTTAAATTTCCATCCCCAAACCTCATTTTAAAATAGTTTCATTTTAAAATTTTCTCTTCTTTAGGAAGAACATAAAGTCTTTCAAGAAACTGCTCTGGGAACTCTGTACTAGGGAACTCAATTTATTACTAAAGTATTTCTGAAAAAAGATCTATTGAACATAGAGTTCAAGGTCACCTAGCTACTAATTCCAATGAAAGAAAAACATAGGGAGTGCTTGTAATGTTTCCCTTTAATAAGACAAAAAGAGTAATGTTTTCTTAAAGGTTCTGGTGTTAGATGTTAAAAGTAAGCTTAGACAGTCAGCAGAGAGACTCATGGGCAAAGAGGGAGCTAGGTTTGGAAAAGAATAGTCTCTTTAATTGATTCAGGTAGTAAGTGGGGTAAAAGAGAACCCAGCATTAGTTTAACCTGGAAAGAGGTTGAAGATTTACAACAAGACAAAGTGTTGTTACCTCAAGGAATGCTGCATACCCAAATCTTGAAGACTTAGCCCTTTTTGATAACTTTTAAACTGCAATGTAGGGAATTCA
>NW_007732319.1:121534-124930 GCF_000696425.1 Galeopterus variegatus | reverse complement strand
AGCTACAATTTGAGGCAGTGTATAAGAGCTACAGTTGTGCTAAATATATAGCACTACTTGGATATAGGGCAGGATGGGAGACACTACTTTCTGCTGAGACAATGATGGAAGAGATTTCATTGAAGTTGAGCCTTTGTTGAAAAATTTCTATGGGTAGATAGAAAAGGTGATAAAACATCTTAGGTAAAAGGGATGAAAGAGCAAAGACTTATAATAAGAATTTATTTAGTCCCATTACATACCAGGAGCTATACTCTGGCACTGGTTAAAAAAAAAAAATGATTATGACACAAAAGTGAAATGAGAAAAAAAAAAAATGTGAGAAATAGCAAACACACCAGATATACAGATTTGCTTTCCTATACAAACTGGGGACTGATGATAGATATTTTTGAATGCCAGGCTAATTATGATTATTGAAATAGTTAAATATAAATGACATAGAAATTGCATTTCAGTGAATTAAGTGGAAAATCATTTTCTAGTTCTTGTTTCTTTGTTTGTTCTTATGGCTGTCTGGTATGAGCATGTGAACCCTTGACCTTGGTGTTATAACACCACATGCTAACCAACTGAGCTAAACAGCCAGCCACATTTCTAGTTTTACTTTGAATCTAGAAGCACATATTGGAGGAACCACCACCTGGTGGCAGGGTACATACATCGCATCATCTGCTGTTGAGAGGTGAATAAACCTTCTGAAGTTTCAAGCTACAAAACTTTATTTCTAAAGTGGTAATCAGAATGATCACAAAATAAGAGGTGATAATTCACTGTGTAAAATCTCTCCTACCAGATTCCTTTCTAAATAGAGAAATCTTTGAGTGCATCTAAAATAGAATTTTTTCTTGCAAATACTGATATATGTTTAAATAGAAAAATGGTGAGAATTCTCCTATTTATTTGTCCAAAATTTTTAACAGTTATCAGTTATAATTCCATCAACTGCCTGATGACAACATCATTATTTGATGCTCCATTTACACTCTTCTCTCCAAATATTGACTAAATGTTGATGCCTAGGGCAACCATGAAAGCCACATGTTGAAGATAGCAGAGACCCCATGGGTCTGCATCCCTGAGTGACTAGGTCGAGCAGAATCTTCCTCTTCCCTCCCCACCCCTATGCCCACTCCATAACAACTACCGATCTTTACTTGAATGAAAAATTAACTTTCTCACATGTTTATAGGTTTGCCTGTTATAGCAGCTAGCTTTGGTATACTATGTAACATGATCAGATTGACTTTGCTCTTTTATTCTAGCACTTTTGACAGTGTACTAGTCAATAAAGTACAACATACAAACTCTGAATCAATTGAAAATATTCAATCTACAGTTAGGTATTCTGGAGTGGGGTATGAATGTATGATCATTAACAGATTCAAATAAATTCAGCATTGAAGATTTTGTGTGTAAATTTTTTTTTGTTTTACAGATATGGATACAAATGAGAGAAAAGTAGCTATTAAATGCCTGATATTTTAGCTGAGGTGTGTGGGGGTGTCTGTGCATGTGCACGAGAGTGTGTGTCACTCCTGACACCAAGGTGGTACACTTTCCATAATTTTAAACAATTGTTAAATATGGTCTAATCCCCTCTTGTATTAATGTTACCACAGTAAAAAAAATGAAAAAGCTGTTTGGTTATCATCTTTTTAAAATGACTTTTTATGGGCCAAACCCGTGGCTCACTTGGGAGAGTGCAGGGCCGCAGGTTCGGATCCTATATAGGGATGGCCGGTGCACTCACTGGCTGAGCGCAGTGCGGGTGACACCAAGCCAAGGGTTATTATCCCCTTACCGGTCACAAAAAAAAAAAAGAAAGAAAATGACTTTTTACACTTAAAACATCATTGTCATCTCTACTTCATTTTCCTTGACTATAATAATATCTGTTCCATTAAATTTCTTTACTAAATTTTCCAAATAAATCTTACCAAATGTTTACAAGTTTTCTATTTGGTGTAAAACTAGCTCTGTCATTGACTTCATAAGCCTCAGGCAGTCATGCGAATGGTTTTATACACATTACAGCTCATGGCATGGCTGGATAAATACTATTTAATGGTAGATGGCTTACAGTGTGGATTCATATGCAGGGAACCATGCAGGCACTAAGTTACAATAACTGGGCAAGTTGTCACAGCTGGAACACAAGGGGACATGTAAGAACCATGGTACCATAAGCCTAGAGCTAGTATTTCAAATTAAAACTCACTGTGTTTCCAGTACCTAATGTCAGTACTGATTCTTACCCTTTGGGAGAAACTGAGTCGTAGATTGGGGAAGAATAGTTTGAATTTTGGGGAGAGAAATATGGAGCACAAAAAAAGGCATATTTTAATATACATCTGAATCAGCCCATCTTACATAATTGACTGCACTTCCCTCTTTTTGTCTGGAGTTGCTTCTTTATTTAGACATAGCCCCAGTGTCTTCTGTTTTATAATGACTCAGGCAATGATAGCCCTTCAAAAACCAAGTCCTTTTTCCCCACACATGAACAAAGTTACCTCTTGAACTCTTGTCAACATCCTTGGGAATAGCTGAGAAGTCTCTATAATAATTAAAGAAACTAGCATGGTGAATTTGTTTAGAGATTATTTGCAAGTGCAGAACCTAACTAAGAAGATTTAGTTTTTTAATTCTGCTAGAAACGCAGTGGAAAGTTATATGACTTTAGGCTATTGAAGTATTTATTTTTTTGGATGTCAGATGGGTGCCTAAGACAGAGTTGCAGGTCATGCTGCGTTTCAGTATGTCACCCAGAGAGTTGATGAACAGACAGATGCACCATATTCCTCATGCTTTTGTTCTGAGAAAAAGTACTGCCAAAACCACATCCTGTTACAATACTTCATCTGAAAGAATGCCTGGCACTATAGCATTAATTAGGAAGTGCCCCTTCCAGTGGCCAGACCCCTCCTTGCTGAGATCATGCTGTCAGATTCAAGCCAAGGCTCCAACTCTGCCAGGTGGACCACAAAAGGATGGATATTCTTTTTTTTTCACCCAAGAGGAAAAGATGCCTGTGCTCAGCTCTTCCATGTTAGAAATTCACTCTTGCATATCTTATGTCTCTCAATGAGCCTCCAAGGATTTCATTTCTTTAGACCTTAAGAGATCTTTGAGGAGATAAAGAGTGTGGATTATCAGGCAGTCACTTGAAGAACAATAGACAAAGGCAAAGGCATCAGAACACACAGCAGTGCCTGCACACATCAATGCCTTGTTATGATGTCAGATCATGGTAATTTTCAACTGTAGCAATTTGGCAAATTGGGTCTTCAAACAGGTGAGGAAATTCGCCCTAAAAAAATAGCACTTTTACCCAGAGACTGATTGCTTTTTTTTTTTTTTTTTTTTTTTTTTTTTTTTTTTTTTTTTGTGTTT
>NW_007732319.1:120145-120856 GCF_000696425.1 Galeopterus variegatus | reverse complement strand
TTTTTTTTTTTTTTTTTTTTGTAGTTTCTCTTCTCTGAGTGTTTGCTGTGTGTTTAATGCTCCACCCTTTGTTTTCCTGGCCTTGTAGAAAGTATGCTACTCTCTGCTGGTTTCTTATGATAGCTTTGCTCACTGAGGCAGAGCAGCCCTGGAACTGTTCAATACATCTGACTGGCAGCTATCCTCATGTGTAGCCGAAAGACCTCTAGAATGCACTTCCTATTTCTAAGATGTGGCTGGAGTTCATAAAAATTAATTAATTTTCACCTGTTTAAATTTTATATCATCAAAGACAATCACACTTTTTTTTTAAAAAAAAACATGGAACAATTTTTCTTTCTCTTTAAGTGAAATTAACCAAATTATGAATACTGTATTTGCTAAATCCTTTTATAAGATTTTCATCCTTGTCTTTACTTTTTAAATAAAGGTATATACTATGGTTTCAAACAAAGGAAATGAGTAATAATTTAATCATAATTTGTAAAAATAATAAAAACTATAATATTGGCAATGTGGTGACTTTGTTCTAGTTAAGCTGATCCGTGTAATTTATTTAATGAGGATAAAATGTCATAATTAGTGATTAACCAAACAATTATCCAAAATTACTCATCTATTGTTTGGGACATCAAAAAATGTGCAATCCTAATAAAAGCAATGACTTATTTTTTCCCAATGCCAATACAATTTGAGCTAATCACTCAAGGT
>NW_007732319.1:117435-118938 GCF_000696425.1 Galeopterus variegatus | reverse complement strand
CCACTGCAGCTCACCTCTCCCACTTATTCCTTGAACCTCTGATTCTGTTGGGAGTGTCCTCATCTTCCCCATAGGAAGCACCAGAACCCATTGGCATCTACTAATAGTCCATCCTCTTCCCTTCTATTACATCTCAGGATTCTCCATCTTCTTAAAATTAATCTGTCCTTGGTTTTGAGCCCATTTCTTCTCCTGAAACTACTCTGCTCATTTTTTCCTTGCTTACATTTCAACCCTTTCTTTCTAATGCATTCATGTTGCCTTTTAAAATCCTCATATTCCCTGGTGCAAATAGGACACTCAACCATTCCCTTTATTTCTTCCCTTGAGCAGAAGACCTAACTCTTTCTCTTCAGATATAAAGTTCTTAAAAGTATTGTCTATATTGTCTCCTTTTTAGTGAGTTTATTCACCTCATGAACATTTATTTAAAAACTATCATATACCGTACACCGTTCTAAAACTGGTTTGAGAGTTATAATCATCATGACAGTATAAATAATTCTAAATGATCATTTTTGGGTCAAACTGAATTCAAGTTTCTTCTTCAAAACTCTTATATGCCAATAATATAACTTTAATGGCTGTCAATAATGAATTTTTTTCTGACCCTCATATTATTTGGCATATTCTTGTATATTTTTTTCTTTTACTGTGTCAGTCAACTCTTCTTTACTATGATGTACAGCTCAATCTACAGCTGTGTTAGCATTATACTTTATTGTTGTTCATTCATGCTACATGGTCTTTTAGGTACCTTGAACAACACAACAGAAACTGAAATATTCTGCTATCCTAGGGAGGAAGATTTGCATAGAGTGCGAAGAATATAGCTCCCTCATTTTTACAAGGAGAGAAATCCTCTGTGAGACTTTTGAATGACTATTTCTAAAGAGTTACAGAGAGCATTATATATGTATGTTGGTTAGAAATGTGGTTTTTCACTCAACCTTCCATGATTCCTTTGCCACCCTGGAGCAACCTGGTAAAAATATGGACAGAAATTAATTCTGTACTGAATCCCAGCATTAGCCAAAATTGTCTGCCCTTATATACTCAGGAATGCAGGTTTTATCACCATCTGGGGAGCTTAGGATGAATATCCGATATCACCCTAGAGGGTAACAGTTACTCCTGGCAAATAGTAGGACTTTATAACTCCTCCTTTTCAGGATCCTGATGCTTTAGTTCAATTCTAGGGCTGCTCAGAGCCCTAATACCATGTACCTCCACCAAACAGAAGAATTCCTCCATGAGTCTGGCCTCATTTCCTCTGTAAAATTAATACATCTTGGTATGTTTTTCTTTAAGACTACTCTGTTTCATGGCTTAGGAAACTAATGGGTTAATGACATCTCACAGCTTTTCAAAAAACTGTTATATCTTTAACCAAGATGGTGTTAGAAGGCCCTAATGGTAAGGTATTAAGGATATGGAAAGCCAAAATGAGAGATATTTTTTAATTTAATGGGGGACATTTAGCTCCCTAGACATTATAATACA
>NW_007732319.1:115234-116201 GCF_000696425.1 Galeopterus variegatus | reverse complement strand
AAACTGCTAGTCATGTCTTCTGTAGGATTATCATAGAAAACTTCCAGAATATAAACTGATAAATCCAAATCAATTAAAACGTATTTATATTCATACGCACATTTGAGTCTCATTTAACACTGTTGTGCTACTATATCAGTTCTCTAATTTGGAGTTTAAATGTTGCATGGGCAGTTAGGGGGGTATTGTTTCATGAAGTACCACCTACTCTAGTTGGACCAGTCACTAAGGTATTTTAAAGATCTATGTTGTTCTTTGGTGTTTCACTGAATCCTTTTTCATGTTTTCAGGCCTGCTAGTAATCTCATGGCTACTACACATGTAGGCTTGGGGTTTGACTAGGAAGAAGCAGCAAATAATTTATTTCTGTTAAAGTTCAGCTTTGATATCTATGTCATCCGATCAGACTCCCAGAAGCTCATTTCTACCTCTGTTTCCTCTAGGCTAGATTACTACAAATCTCTGTTGGCCACTGAATAAATTGCTCTCTTAAGTTAACTTGCTCTATTTTTTTGTTAATGTTTATCTGTTATTCTATCTTATCATGTAAATGGTCCATGTTTTGTTGCCCTCATTCTGTATCATTATTATGGTTATATGCTAAACTCTTAATGAATATCATACTTTGAAGTTTCTGCTATCAGAATAATATGCATGCTCATTCAAAGAAATAAAATATTTCAACAGAAATTGCATTAAAATAAATTTAAGGCCTCATATTTTATTTCCCCTTCAATGAATAACCAAAGCTGGGATATTATCTGGGTTTAATGAGCACACTTGTTTGACATCTATCTTAATTTCTTTACATAGATGTTCTACCAAATATGATGCATTCTGACTAACTCTTAAGAAAGACAGGTCTATAGTGTAAACATAAGGGATTTAAAAATATATTTTAAATTATATGCAACATGGAATTACTGTCTTTTTAAAGTCATAACCTGTACTCTTTCTTAAATTATTA
>NW_007732319.1:114011-114973 GCF_000696425.1 Galeopterus variegatus | reverse complement strand
AACCCTCGGTGAGAGCGCCGCCGCGCTCCCAAGAGGCGCACTCTCCAGTGCCCCACTGGGCCGGCCCTGGGCACTCAGTTTTCAATGCTCTACTGGAGCTGGTATTCTTGTCAAGAAATGTGAGTGCCACAGTCAGTGTCTGTGACCCTCTGGTGTCACAAGTCCTGCCCGACCTTTCAATGTTTCATGGGCTGGGGGGAAACAACACATCTTTGGCTTGGAGGGTAGTTTCCCTGACTTCAAAGCTAGCTGAAGAATTAATGCTGTGATGTTTAACCTTATATGGTTGGGCCAATGTGACTAGATATTTGGTCAATCATTATTCTGGATGTTTCTTTGAAGGTATTTTTTGAAGATATTAACATTTCAATTAGTAAACTTTGAGAAAGAAGATCACCATCCATAATGTGGGTGGACCTCATCCAATCAGGTGGAGGCTTTAACAGAGAAAGACTGACCTGCACCAAGCGAGAAAGAATTCTGTAAGCAGACTGATTTTGGACTGGAACTGCACCTCTGTCCTAGATCTCTACTCTGCTGGCCTAGCCCATCAGATCTTGGGCTTGCCAAGCCTCCACAACGTTGTGAGCAATTTCTTAAAATAAACTTCTCTATGTAGGTTTATACACATCCTGTTTGTTCTGTTTCCCTGGAGAACCCTGACTAATACACTAACATATGCCAAACTAGATAAAACTCCAGTTTTGTAACTATGCATTTATTTATTTTTGAGATTTAGATGTTTTGTGGAAGAGTTTACATTTGTAGATAAAAGTAAACAATTTTGAAATGTTACACAATTTAAAAAGCTATATTTATATCAATAAATATTATAAATATGAATAATAATAAAGTAATAAATCTAATAATAATTCTGGCATTAGTGACCTAATCTTTTTAAAAGAAAAAGCTAAAAATAACACTATTCAAACATTTAAAAAAATTGATATCATATAAAAATG
>NW_007732319.1:110494-112718 GCF_000696425.1 Galeopterus variegatus | reverse complement strand
ATAAAAATGGGCTAAGGTCTTGAGTTTACCTTAGACAGAGGAATTAGGCATATATAGGTAAGAAATAGGTAGAATAGGAGAAAATCATGTAATTAAGTATGTCCACGTATGTATACAGGGTTCATCCTACAATGAAGCCCAAAGTCTACTAGGCACATAAATGTGGACAGAGTTTCCATTCAGGTTTTTTTTTTTTCTTTTTCCATGCTTAAATGTAAAAGTCCATCACCTTGCACCTGTAGTATGGCTTCTCCTTTCCTTCTGCCATCCATTTTCTCACCATTGCCTCCATTCACCATTGTCATAACCAGATTGCCAGCCAGTTGACATGAGAGCCTCAAAACCCAGTCTATATCTCAGTCAGGGCCTGTGACATAGGGAGCTGAACAGGGGACAAGTAAGGAGTAATTCCGAGGAAAAAACAGGCATTGAACAAGCATATATAATTTATAAAACTTTTAAAAGACTAAATGCTATGGTTTTTCTTCTATAGGTTCATTGTCTCCAAGGCAAGTCTGTTATTCTAAGGTATTAGAATAAGATCGTCTATTGACTTCATTTTAAAAGTTTGGAAGTCTACTTGTATATCCAGAGCCTGGCACATAGTAGTAGCTCAATAAATGTTTCATAAATAGCTGAGTGAATAGATGGAAAAATATTATTAATTTGTAATTTAAATTATTTTAGTTCCAAAATGTCCACTATTCCTAGTTCAAGCTCCACGTGAATAGGATCTAAAAACTAATTTATAACAGGTTTTTCACATTTTTTTTCCAGTGTAGGTAGGGGGGGTCTTTGTGTTTTCATTTACTCTTTTCTTTTTTCAGAAATACTATTAGCCTTGTGCCATAATTATATTTTTGAAGTAGTCTGACTCCAAATTGAAATACATAGAAATAGCCCATGTATTCACATCTTTTTATCCAGTCCCTGTCTTGGTCTTTTTCAACTACTCCCAAACATGTATGATGCAAAGTAGGGAGCCCCTGAGACCCCAAATAATGTAGGGTTGATAGAAATACTATGTAGTTTCACTTTCATAGAGTCATGGTAAAATTAGCAATGAGAAAGAATCAATAAAGCAAAAACATATCCAGGAAAGAAACTTTTTTTTTTTTTCTTAAGCAGTATCACGAGTTATAAAGAATTGTAGGGGAAGATGTTTAGATGTTTGTGTGTTCAATGTTACATTAGTAACAGTTAATACTCTTGAAAAAATTGTTAGTTTCTCTTTATTAAAAAGTGGTTTTCATGAAGCTAACTCTTAGCATTTCTATTTACAGTTTCAATACAGTAAAGGCACATGGATTTAAATAGGGAAAAACACTGCCCTGAATTCAGTCATGATTGTACTTCCTTATGAATCTAATGCTGCTCAGCCCTGCTGGTTGGTGCCATCACAATGTTTCTACAAATAAAATTTAATAAGTTGCAGTTGTCAGAGAATAATGTTATCATTCAATAATAAATATCAGGAGGCACTAAATGAATTATTACAATCATATTTATAATTATAGGAATTTGTAGAGGATATTTCATTAACTNAAGAAAAAGCTAAAAATAACACTATTCAAACATTTAAAAAAATTGATATCATATAAAAATGCTAAAAGTTTTTTTTTGACATTGTAAGCATAGTGTTTTCTTAAAGGTGCCCCTTTTACATATATGATACAGACCCAACCCCTTTACAATTTTTGCTCTACTTGCCATTCCAAAATTGACCCCTTATTGAAGTCATTTGAGTGTTTGTGTTTATATGTGTGTGAGAATAAAATAATTCATCAGTAATAGTCTACCTTTCAGAATTAAAATTCTCCTTCTAGGCTTAAGTTGGATTAAAAAGGCAAAGACATGGACAGGTGTTGACTTTTGTCATTTTTAAATTAAGTATTCGTTTTTATCAAAATTATACAAGCACACAGCTATAACATATGGACTCAAATACTCTTAAGGAATTCTCAAAAAGAGAAACTCTTACCTGCTTATTATCTGTGTTTTTAATATCTTAACTATTTAATTGCTGCCTCTAGATTTCCTGGTGATCTATGTTAGTTCCATTTTCCAAATTGCAGGGATATAAAACTTTTCATGCACTTCCAGACCTGGAGAACATATCACACTTTACTAGGTGATTGAGCTAATATGGGTTATGAATTGACAATAAAAATGGGCTAAGGTCTTGAGTTTACCTTAGACAGAGGAATTAGGCATATATAGGTAA
>NW_007732319.1:106310-109641 GCF_000696425.1 Galeopterus variegatus | reverse complement strand
CTGGCACATAGTAGTAGCTCAATAAATGTTTCATAAATAGCTGAGTGAATAGATGGAAAAAAATATTATTAATTTGTAATTTAAATTATTTTAGTTCCAAAATGTCCACTATTCCTAGTTCAAGCTCCATGTGAATAGGATCTAAAAAACTAATTTATAACAGGTTTTTCACATTTTTTTTTCCAGTTTAGGTAGTGGTGGCCTTTGTGTTTTCATTTACTCTTTTCTTCTTTCAGAAATACTATTAGCCTTGTGCCATAATTATATTTTTGAAGTCGTCTGACTCCAAATTGAAATACATAGAAATAGCCCATGTATTCACATCTTTTTATCCAGTCCCTGTCTTGGTCTTTTTCAACTACTCCCAAAAATGTATGATGCAAAGTAGGGAGCCCCTGAGACCTCAAATAATGTAGGGTTGATAGAAATACTATGTAGTTTCACTTTCATAGAGTCATGGTAAAATTAGCAATGAGAAAGAATCAATAAAGCAAAAACATATCCAGGAAAGAAACTTTTTTTTTTTTTCTTAAGCAGTATCACGAGTTATAAAGAATTGTAGGGGAAGATGTTTAGATGTTTGTGTGTTCAGTGTTACATTAGTAACAGTTAATACTCTTGAAAAAATTGTTAGTTTCTCTTTATTAAAAAGTGGTTTTCATGAAGCTAACTCTTAGCGTTTCTATTTACAGTTTCAATACAGTAAAGGCAAATGGATTTAAATAGGGAAAAACACTGCCCTGAATTCAGTCATGATTGTACTTCCTCATGAATCTAATGCTGATCAGCCCTGCTGGTTGGTGCCATCGCAATGTTTCTACAAATAAAATTTAATAAGTTGCAGTTGTCAGAGAATAATGTTATCATTCAATAATAAATATCAGGAGGCACCAAATGAATTATTACAATCATATTTATAATTATAGGAATTTGTAGAGGATATTTCATTAACTAATATAAAATTACTCAGCAGAAATTAATTCTGTAAATTGCTCCTTTTAGTAGGAACATGCCAGGTGTGTGTTCTACAGGTGATGGTAGCAGAAATGATAATGTAATCTCTGAGGATATAATGGGTTTTGAGCTCTTTTCCTTCTTGAAAGTGTATGGTTGCATCATACTATCTCTCCCTCTCTCCAGTAAGTGTGAACCCTTGTCAGCCTTTATTAGCTCCTCACTTTATCTTGTGCTAACCTCCTATAGTTGAGCAGGTTACCAAGCAACCACTGGCTGCCTCTAAGAGTGTGGCAGTGGTACCTCCTGATACCTCCTGTCACAATGTCTCCTGTTAAACTGTCAGGACTGGGGCACCAAGGTGGTTGCCATAGTCACTCCTGGCAGTAGCCTATGGTTGCCGGACTGAGAGCTTAGTGCTGAGTTCCTAAGATAATTAACAAAATAGGCCACTCTAACTGCCATTTAAAAAAAAATCTAAACGACATTTTGATAAACATGAAGTGATTCACACCATTAAAGTGTTTGTGATAATTAGAGTTATATGAACTAAAATATTTGAACTGGGTGAAATGTCATTCTGTCTAGGCATAACATTTCTAAGTGTGGCATTTAAGGTTTATTGTTGCTGTTTCACATTTATTAGAAAGTTACTCTTTTAAATTGAGAGCAACTCTTAACTGTTTTATGTGGTGAGTAGCTTCATCTTCATTTAGCAAGCACTGTAAATATGTGCATATATGTAGTTACTAGTTTGGTGTTTAATTGGAGGAAGTGTTGCTAATAGTAAGAATAGCAGGTGTAGTTACCACTTATTGTTGTATCCTATGTGTCAGATCCTGTGCTTAAGCACTTTACTTACATTCTCTCATTTAATCGTCACAGTCTTCACAACTTTCTCATATTTAAATATGAGAAAACCAAAACAAGGAGAAGAAAAGTAGTTTAAAAAGCGAGAAAACTAAGAAGAGCAAAGCGGGGATTTTAAACCTAGATTTGTGTGAGACAAGAGGATTTAAGCAAATGTGATTTTGAAGAAAAGAACTATAGAAAAGAAAAATCTGGGGTAGATGAAAGGGTCTCCAAGTGAGAAATTATTTGCTGTAGAATCTCCTCTTTGCAGCACTGGTTCTTGAAGTTGAAACAGAATCAATCTAAAGAGGAGTAGACTGCATGCAGGATATAATTTGAAGAGTTAAAGAAGACCCCAAAGTATGAAAAAAACTTCTTGCTGGGTCTCAGAGTGATTCGAGAGTCATTTATTTGAGTTATGACATTGTGGGTTTAGGAATTAACTGGACCTAAAGTGATCAGACAAGGATTTTTCTGGCGATGAGTAAGGGAAAGGAAAATTCTCAAGAATGGCCTACCTGGAGATAGAAACTGGGAAGAATGTTAAATAGGGGTGGAAGAATATCTTGGAATATAAACAACTGGGAAAGTGGAATTTTAAAAATAGGTATGAGATGTTGAATGTAAGTTATTTACTTCATAATTTTTCAAAGGAGTTGATATACAGCAAAATTCATTTATTTTAGTCTATAATTCCGACAAATGCATATACTCACGTAATCACTTGACATAGTTAGACTGGCCTTCCTTCCTTCCTTCTGTCCTGTCCTTCCATCTTTGTCTCTCTCCCCCACCTTCTGTGGTAAGAACACTTAAGATCTACCCACTAAGCAAATTTCAAGTATACAATGGATTATTAGACAACAATAGCAACATTTTCATTCATTAGACCTCCAGAACTTATTCATGTTGCGTAACTAAAAGTTTGTCCAGTTTTATTATTTTTCAAAAATGTTTGTCTATTATAGTCTCTTTACCATTTCATATAAATTTTAGAATCAGTTGATTGATTTTGACAAAAAAAAAATCCACTGAGATATCTGAACAAAATTTGATTTCATCAATAGATCATTTTGGGGAGAATCGACATCCTTATGTTATTGAATCATCCATTCTGTGAACATGCTATATCTTTTTTTCATTTTGGTTTTCTTAGAGTTCTTTTATCAGTGTTCTTTTAGTGTACACAATAGTGCATATATATTGCCAGATTTATACCTAGATATTTTATATTTTGGGAACTATTGTAATGGAATGGAAATTTATTCATTTATTTATTAATATTATTTATTATAAGCATATTATTATTACAAATCATGATTTTTCTTTATGCCTTTTACCCAATCTATTCCTCCCCAAACCCCCCACCCCCACCTCACCTCAATCGTTAGTATTCTGAAAGTTCAAGGAATTGTTTAGGTCTTTCTTTCTTTCCTTCTTTATTTTTCTTTCTTTCTTTCTTCTTTCCTTCTTTCCTTCCTTCTTTCCTTCCTTCCTTCCTTCCTTCCTTCCTTCCTTCCTTCCT
>NW_007732319.1:100640-105637 GCF_000696425.1 Galeopterus variegatus | reverse complement strand
AGTAGTGTTCCACTTTGTATATATACCACATTTTCCTTATCCAGTTGTCCATTGATGAACATTTATGTTGATTCCATATCTTGGCTATTGTAAATAGAGATGCAATGAACATGGGAGTGCAGATATCCCTTCAACATGATGATTTCCATTCCTTTGGATATATGCTCAGTAGTGAGATTGCTGGATCATATGGAAGTTCTATCTGTAATTGTTTGAGGAGCCTTCATACTGTTTTCCATAGTGGCTGTACTAATTTATAGTCCCATTGACAGTGTAGGAGAATTCCCCTTTCACCATGTCCTTGCCGTCATTTGTTGTTCTTGTTCTTTTTAATAATGGCCATCCTAACTGGGGTGAGATGATATCTCAATGTGGTTCTGGTTTGCATTTCTCTGATGACTAGTGATGTTGAGCATTTCTTCATATACCAGTAGGCCATTCATATGTTTTCCTTTGAAAAGTATTTATTCTTCTCCTTTGCCCATTTTAAAATTGGATTATTATTATTTTTTACTGTATAGGTGCTTGAGTTCATTATATATTTGGGATATTAATCCCTTGTCAGATGTTTAGTTTGCAGATATTTTCTCCCATTCTGTAGGTTGTCTTTCTGCAATGTTGATTGTTTCCTTTGCTGTGCAGAAGCTTTTTATTTGATAGAATCCCATTTGTTTATTTTTCCTTTTGTTGCTTGTGCTTTTGGAGTCTTATTCGTAAAGTCTTTGCCCAGTCCCCCTTCCTGGAGTGTTTCCCCTATGTTTTCCTTAAGTAATTTTATGGTTTCAGGTCTTATATTTAATTATTTAACCCATTGTGAGTTGATTTTTGTATATGGTGCAAGGTGCAGGTCCAGATTCATTCTACATATAGAAGTCTAATTTTTCAGCATCATTTACTGAATAGACAGTCTTTTCCCCAATTTGTGTTCTTGTTGCCTTTGTCAAAGATCAGTTAGCTGTAAGTCTGTGGGTTGATTTTTCAGGTTTTCTATTCTGTTCCATTGATTGAATTGTCTGTGTTATGCCAGTACCATGTTGTTTTGGTTACTATGGGTTTGTGATATAATTGGAAGTTGGGTAGTGCTGTGCCTCCAGCTTTATTTGTTTTGTTCAGGATTGCTCTGTCTATTTGGGGTCTTTTGAAGTTCCATATAAATGTTAGAATTGTTTTTTCTATTTCTGTGAAGACTGACATTAGTATTTTGATGAGGATTGCATTGAATCTGTAGACTGCTTTGGGTAGAATAGACATTTTCACAATGTTAATTGTTCCCGTCCAAGAGCATGGTATGGCCTGAAGTTTTCTTTTTTGGAAGGTTTTAAACTTTAAATTCTATTTCTTTAACAGATATAGGAATACTCATGTTACCTATTTAATCTTTTGCACTTTATATCTTGTAAGGAATTTATCCAATTCATCTAAGTTGTTGAATTTATGGCCACGTTAATTCTTTATAATATTTAGTTTGTAGTAGGCAGACTTCTGAGAATAGCTCCCAATGACTCTTGATTTTATTTTCTCTTCTGTGAATATGATGGGTCATTATCCCCATTATCATGTTGCGTTACATAGCAAAAGGGATTTTGCAAATGTAACTAAGGTTACCAGTCAGTTGATCTAAAGATAAGATTATCTGGGTGGGACAGTCCTTAAGTAGATGCATCCTGTAAAAGCAGAAACTTTTTCACCAGCTGGTAGCAGAAGATGAAATCAGAAATATTTGAAGTATCAAAAGAACTCTGTGCCCCATTGCTGTTTTAAAAATGGAGAAGACGCCTGTGAAAAGAAATGTGGGTGGGCTTTAAGAGCAGAGGGAAACCCACATGGCAGCCAGCAAGAAGACGCTGACCTCAGTCTTATAATATCAAGGAACTGAATTCAGCCAACAACCTGAATGAGCTGGAAATGAGTTTACCTCTGGAGCCTTCAGATAAGGGCCCAGTCTAGCCAATGCCTGATTTCAGTCTTATGAATATCTAAGGAGAAAACCTAGTTGAGCCCATCTGGACTTATAAATGGGTTTTGTTAAAAGTCACTAAATTTGTGGCAATTTGTTATGCCAGGGATTGAAAATTAAAACCTCTATATTGTTCACCTAATGTCTATAGAGTCTTAAGTGATATCTCTTCTTTTATTCCTTATTTTGGTAATTTGCATTTTCTCCACTTTGTTCTTTGTAGATCAGGCTGGAGGTTTATTAATTTGATAGATCTTTTTAAAGATTTAGTTCTTGGTTTCATTGATTTTCTCTATTTTTTCTCAGTTTTCAATTTTTCAACAAATTTTTTTTTCTTTATTATTTCCTCCCTTTGTGCTTGCTTGGGGTTTAATTTGTTCCTTTTTTTCTGACTTATTAAAATGGAAGCTTAGATCATTGATTCGAGACCTCTTGTTTTTAGTATAAGCATGCTGTGAATTTTTCTCTAAGCACTGCTTTAATGCATTCCACACACTTTGATATGCAATGTTTTCATTTTTATTCAATCGAATGTACTCTAACTTATCTTGTTTCTACTACTTTGACCTATGAAATATTTAAAAATTGTTGTTTAATTTCCAAACATAAGAATTTTCAAGTTGTATTTCTGTTTTTGATCACTAGTTTAATTTTGTCATAGCTATAAAATATTATTTGTATGACCTCGATACTTTTAAATTTGTTTAAGTTTGTTTTATAGCTCAGAATATTCTTGATCTTGGTAAATGTTTCATGTGTTCTTGAAAAGAATATGTATTCTGTCATTATTGGGTGGAGTGTTCTATAAATGTCAATTAGTCCAAGTTGGTTGATAGGATTCAAGTCCTCTACATCTGTATTGATTTTCTGTCTACTTGTTCTATTGATTAGAGGAAAAGGAATGTTGAAATGTCCATATACTTCATTGGCAAATTGCAGATTTACCTATTTTTTGCATCCATCTGTTCTGTGAGTTTTGAACTCATAAATTTTGAAGCTGTTTTGGTAGGTACCATTAGCATTTTTATATCTTTCCTAATGAATTGACTGTTTTCATAAGTGCTCTTCTTTAGCTATGGTAACATTCTTTGTTCTGAAGTCCATTTTGCCTGATAGAAATATTCCCACTTTAGCTTAATTTTGATTAGTGTTTCTGTAGTATATCTTTTTCCATACTATTACTTTTAACCTAATCTTCCTATTTATGTTTAAAATGACTTTCTTATAGTAACACATATGGGACATGCTATTTCATTCAAAATGGCAATTCCTTTTTTTTTACTTGCTATGTTTACAACACTTACTAAATATTACTAAATGTTTTCCTTTGTTTCATCTCTTCTTTGTTTCTTTATTCCTCTTTTTGCATTTTTTAAATTAATTTTTTAGTTTTTTAATTTACCAATATATAGTGTAGTTGAGTTTTGTGTCCCTTTACCAATTCCTCCTTTCCCCTCTCCCTCTTCCCTTCCCTCTCCCATCAACATCGTATCTATTCACTTATCTCAACAAGTTCAAGGAATTATTGTGATTGTTGTGTCTTCTTCCCCCCCATTTATTTGTTTGCATATTAATTAATTTATTTTTATTAGCTCCCTCATATAAGTCAGAACATGCAGTACTTCTCTTTCTGTGCCTTGCTTATTTCACTTAATATAATTTTTTCAAAGTCCATCCATGTTGCTGCAAATGGTAGTATTTCATTCTTTTTTTACAGTAGAGTAGAATTCCATTGTGTAGATATACCACATTTTCCTTATCCACTCATCCCATGATGCGTATTTAGGCTGGTCCCAACTCTTGGCTATTGTAAATAGCACTGCAGTAAATGTGGGTGTATAGGTATCCCTTTGACATGATGATTTACACTCCTTTGGGTATATACTCAGCAGTGGGATAGTCGGGACGTATGGTAGATTAATCTGTAATTGTTTGAGGACCCTCCATACCATTTTACATAAAGGCTGCACCATTTTGCAGTCCCATCAACAGGGTAGGAGGGTTTTTTTGTCTTTATGTTGAATTGAGTATTTTTTATGATTCCATTTTTATCTCCATTCTTGACTTATTATTTATAGCTCATTAGTTTTGCAAGTTTTGTTGTGGTTTTCATAGAGTTTACAGTATAATTCTTTAATTAATTTCAATCTACTTTCACATAATATCATACTGCTTCATGTGTAGAAGATTTGGGGTTGAATATTTTTTTCTTTCAGTACTTTAAATTTGTCTTGCCATTATCTTCTGGCTTTAATAGATTCTGAAAACATGTTGTTTTTTGTTTGTTTGTTTGTCTTTGTTGTGTCTTGTAATGTTTGTTTAAAAGCTGGACATCCTATGTAGGAGATGTAAGTAGATTTTATGCCTGGAAATGAGCATGCCTTTTCTTTTGGTAGAACTTTAATGTGAAGAAAGCTGAGCCAATCTAGTCAGGAGTTTAGGTAGATTTTGGTTTTATTAGTGCTATAATTGCCCTCAGTGAATTTATAAGCTTTCGATTACTCTAGAATTAATTTGTGTTTGTAGTGGGAGCTGGTTTGCCAGAATGTTTTTCTCAATGTCTGCTACACCTTCAATTTTAGGTGTTTTCTTTGTGCCTGTGCCTGAGAATGAGTCTCATTTTACACTCTTGACCCTCTTTCAGCCGTCTACTACTTTCACATGCTATTTGACATTTGTTAGCCTTGTAGTACCGGATGAAGGAACACCTTTTACTCTCACTTAACCATGGTCTGAAGCATAGATGTGTCTCTAGAGTTTGGATGTAGGGCTTTTCAGTTTTGCTGCCTCTCATCCAATGCTAGAAGTTCTCTAAGGGACTGGATCCAGGATGTTTTTCTATTCCTCACCAGGGGTACATGAATTTTTAAAAATTCTCTTCCCAAAGATGCAATAGATTTTTACCCTTGGTTTAAAAGCAAATAAATTTTGGGCCGGCCCGGTGGCGCACTGGATAAGTGCGCCGCTTGGGAAGCGCGGCGGCGCTCCCGCCCGAGGGTTCGGATCCCACATACAGACTGGTTCCCGCTCACTGGCTGAG
>NW_007732319.1:82983-99743 GCF_000696425.1 Galeopterus variegatus | reverse complement strand
GCTGGGTGGGGGGGAACCCTGGGGGGTTGGATTTTTTGGCGGGCCCGGAAAAAAAAAAAAAAAAAAAAAAAAAAAAAAAAAAAAAAAAAAAAAAAGCAAATTTATTACTCTTTCTCTAATGGTTTAAAGCTTTTTTCTTTTTTTCTGTAAGAAAGATACTGAGAAAGATATGGATGGGTCTTCATATTATTTATTTATTTATTTATTTTTATGTTGTAAAATTAAACTTTGTTTTTTTGTTTTTTGTTTTATTTTATTATTTTATTTTTTATTTTTTAATTTTTAACTTCTCAATATACATTGTAGTTGATTTTTGTGACCCTTTACCCATTCCTCTTTACTCTCTCTCTCTCCCCCCTTCCCCCCTACTTCATATTGTTTTTAGCTGTGACTATTATTCCCCACCTCCAGATTACTCACAATCATGGTGGCTATCTTAACTCTTTTACTCTGTCTTTAATCTTTCTTGTGAGAAAAGCATGTGAGTGTTTACGGATTCTCTTTAGGTCCAAGGTTCCTTGAGGTTCTATACTCTCACACCGCTCCCTCACTTATACTATAGCGATTTTTAAAAAAATTTGGCTGAATTTTGACTATCTTGTATGAAATCCTACCTTTGCCCTAAGTAAACAAGTATTTGCAATCTGTATCTCCTTGGGTGCACCTATCTTTCCTTAGATTTCTAGTTACTTGATTACCCTGTAGTTCCAGCTCCCTAATGAAAAATTCAGAAAAGTTTGTACTTTGCAGATTATCAGAAATTTTTATGTAAAGACAGGAATGACAGTTTTTCCATCTTTGTACATTCTAAGCAAAAATAAGAAAAAAATAGATTTTAAAAACAACTTTGTTGAGGAATAATTGAAATGGCACATATATAAATTGTTCAAAGTTCTAAATTTTGACATATGTTTACATCCATGAAACCATTACTGTGATCAAGATGATGAACTTATAACATCACTCCTTAAAGTTTTTTCTTGTTCCTTTATAATCTCTACTTCCTGTTCCTCCTCTACTCCCTAGCACCACTAGGCAACCACTGATTTTCTTTTTCTCACTGTAGATTACTTTGCATTTTCTAGAAATTTATATAAATGGAATAATAGAATAAGTACTATTTTCTCACTTCTTTCACTTAGTGTTATTATTATAAGATTTATCCATGTTGTTGTATATATCAATGTTTATTCTGACTTTTTCTTCTTTTCCCAAACAACAATTTTATTGAAATGTACCAGGAGTACATGGGCAGAAAAATATGAACAAGAAAAAAATCACATGTACAATATTTTTTTACAAAATGAAGGTTAATCTTGGGGGATTTCAACTCTCCTCTCTCTCCCACTTCAGACTTCTAGCATTTCCATTATGGTTAAGCCTCTATTAACCCAGCATAAAGAATAAAAAAAAAAAAAAAAAGAACTTTTGCAAAAAGAACAAAAACCAAAAAGTGGCATAAAGGTGCAAAGAGAAATGTCTTCCTGCTTAGATGGGACTCTTCCTAGGCACCTAATCAGAGTGACGTACTGAGCAATGGCAAAACACAACTTCAGAGTGCACGGAATACGGCCCATTTAGGTTTTTCATCCAGTAATGGTTCAGGAAGCCCAATATCTCCAGGTCAACGCTCTGGGATTCCCACTCCAGCAGCCCGGAGGAGCTGCATTCACTTTGCCTGAGAATACTTTCACAGGAGATGGCCGCTTCACTCCCAGCTCCTTGTAGATCTCAAAGAAGTTCTCGTAGGTCATCTCCAGTTGGTCATTGAAGAAGTGCAGCATGTTGCTGTGGTGCTGGATACAGTTCTTGGCTGCCTGCTTTGGGGTGGAAAACTGATAAAATGGATAGTTCCTTGATTCACTGAAGTCTTTGTAACTGTAGGACTGGTCTTCCAACCCATGTGACTGACCAAGCATAATGGCTGGTTGCTTGGAGACAGACAATCAGCTTCTGCCCGAAAGTGAAATTGTTGTCGAGGTGGGTAATGGCCTGATCCACAGCCTAGCCATCAACCATCTCCACCATGGTACCCCTGGTTGGCTTTTCATGAATTTCACATTCTCCACATTGCCATACAAACAGAGACACTAATGATTCGATCTCAGGTCATCTTAGATAAATCCAAGCCATAGACCATGGGCACAGGGTTGTTGGCATGGGGGCCATACTCAGGTGGTGGGGAAGGGTGTGGGGGGTGCCCATACTGGGGGCCATAGTGGCTTGGGCTCTGATAGTGACCTTCCACTTGTGGGCCCATCCTTCTCCCTTGATAGTAAGATGGGGGTTGGGGGTTGTAGCTGTCATCATGGTAATGGCTTTGGTACCTACCATGGGGCCCACCATATTCTGTGGGGTGGTCTACCAGGAGAGGGGCCTGCTCTGGTGTTCGTTGGGGTTATTGCCATGGTCACCTTGCCCACTGAGGTTGGTGTTTGTGTAGTCGCAAGTATCCTGATCATTCTTGAACACATTCAACTGTGTAGACTTTGCATATTCGATTGTCAGAGTGCAACAGCCAGAACAGATGTCAGCCTTACTGAGAGAGGCCTTGGTGTCCTTGGCACTTTGCACAGAGTCAAATTCTACCATGGCCTGGACTCCATTATTCCAGAAAATGACAATAGTCTGGACAGGGCCACGAGGACTACAGATAATGAAATCCATGGTAGTGGAATAGATGAGGTTTGGAATGGTAAAGAGAAGCACACTGTTGATGCTCAAAACATACACAAATATACTCAAGGCTATTACAATAGGGGAGAAAGGCCAGAATTCAGTCGCTTAACTCCACAGAAACAAAGGGCTGAAGAGTTTTTAAGAGCTGAAGTTGGGGGAGATGATAAGACATCTGTGTTTGCTAGTTGGCTTTATCCAAGGAAAAAGAAAATTTTCTCATATTTTTATGAAAGGAGGTTATTTTATAATTTGCAGCATGATGCCCACTAAAGTTAGATTACTATCCTCACATAAAATCTTGAAGATTGGAGCACTATCCTTTTTGATAATTACATTGCAAGGGAACGGCTCCCAGCTCTTTGAGAAAGACGTTCCTGGATTCTAAAACTATCTAAAAACTTTTCAAGATTTATATCTCAAAGGGGCAGAGGAAGAATTTATAGTTACATGTATTCTAATATTAATGCTCTAAGAAAAGGGACATCATAAGTCTAGAGTCAGCAAGAAGCCTGGTCTAACTTCAGCCAAGTTCGGGGGAATGTTCAGGCCATATCGTTCACCTACAGGTGATAAGTGTTAGGTGTCATCTCCTTACAGACACAGCTCTTCCTCTTCTTTGTCTCCATATGCATACTTCATGGATTATATGAATAAACCTCATTATCAGCCATTGCTCTTCCTTCATCTATTTGTCTAAAGCTAAGTGATGTCTTTTATATGTGCCTGAGGAGAAACCTGCTATCTATCTTGGCTAGGCCAATAAAAGCTAACTATAACAATACAAACTTGTAGGAGAATATTTATCAAAGCCATCTCATTGATCCTCACTATATCCTTTGTGGTTTTTGATTTGGACCTATCCCTTGGTCTTGTGTTTTCTGGTTGATACATTTAGATGGGTCTGCATCTTCTTGAAATATGTCTTGTTGCTGATTCTACTACCTGATTTGATCTTGCCCATCAGATAATGTAGAGAATCTGATGCATGGATGAACATACCCATTAAGGAGAAATAATTTCAAATTTGGTATTTGACAAGATCTGTCTTGTAGGGTGAGATACCAAAAGAGGAATATGTACCACTCTTCCCTCCATATGCTAAAGATTCAGAAAGAAGTGTGAGAACAGCTGGTAGGAGACTACTGAAATCCTCTAATTTCCTTTTTACATTTCTAGACAGAACCCATATTCAAGCAGTCAAGTTTCTTTTAAATAGGAGGACAGAATTTAGTAAGCAACGGTTGTGTATTATAAAGTTTTGAAGATCTACTTCTTCATACGAAGGAAGGAAGCAAAGAGCCAGAATAAGTATATTTACCTCTTAGTGAACGTACTGTTCAATATGGATATTGGCAGCCTTAAAAAACAAACATCACAAATATCTCAGAGGCCACGTTCATCTTTTAGAAGCTAAAAAGGATTGTATTGTTTTTAAATAAGGAGCTTGAATAGTGTCAAAAGTTGCTTTAGATCTCTCCCTTTCTTGGTCTTGCTTAAGAAGTCAACGATGCATGGAAGGGCTTCTTGCACAAAGGCAAGTTTTCATAAATGTATGAGCTCAAAAGCCAACAGTACAAAGCAACACATTTTTGTGTTTCAAATGGCTCTCATCTAGCAATTACTACAAAGACAGAAAAATCTTTCTTTATTATGCAGGAAGGATATATTACAATATTTAAAAGCAGCATGATAACTGGCATTGCTTTATTCTCTTATTCCAAAGGACCCCAATCAGGGACATGTAACTTAAATATGATAACTTAAAAGGTCATGATGTAGTCTTGAAAAAATTGTGCAAAAAATAAAGAGAAGGGGTCTGGCTCTTAGTCTAAGTTCTGTAACAATCTTGGTGAAATAACTTGGAAAAATTCTTTTGTTTCTTTAAACTTGATTTACCTTATTTGGAAAATAGTGTACAGAACTTTTATTATGCTAGTATTGAGAAAATGACCAGCACTTATTTTGTGATTTAATCATGTTAAAAAGGCTTTTTCTACATGTCATATCTGGGATCATGATTTGATCCCTACTGTATTTAAATTTGTATAGAATAAAACTAATCTTCTAATGATATTTGGATACTATAACCCTACCTTATTTCACTAGAGGGCGGTATGGCAAATTAGACCATCTCTGTAAAATGCCCTGGATGTAAAATGCCCCAGATGTGTTGGGAAAAAGGTGGTATATAAATTTAAGGTATTATTTTATAACATTATACAACTTTCTAATCTTAGAACAAGCAACATTAGAGAGTTTCCAGCAAATATTTGGCTAGTATTATTCCAAAGGTCACATGGCCAGTGAGTGGTAGAACCAGGATTTCCAACCTAACTGTTGGTGCATGGAGGCTGAGCACCTTATCCTCCTATATAATGTGCTCAGCTAGGGTGTGGATTTTGAGTGCAACAAGAATCCAAAGATGTAGGAGATCTCTACTAAGGGCTGCAGGAATACTCAAATAAAAACATGTAATAAGAAAGCATGTCCTAGACCAAGCTGAATCTTAAATGCTGCATTACATGTAGTTTATTTGTGATTTATAATTATGTATAAATATTTAAAAAGTTGCCTTTGTTTTAGGTATTCAAAGATTTTCACATATGTAGATCTTATTTCTACATAAAACAAACAATTTCTACACAAAACAAACTCAGGGAATTAAGCAGTGCTATTGCTTGACATACATTTAGCTCTTGCCATATGTAATAATCTTGATTCTGTAAGCTTAAAGTGCAGGGAATTCAGTTCATCTAGAAACTGAAATGCCATCTACCGGAAGCAGTTACTAGTTCTAAGTTGTGAGTGATAAAGTGAAGACTTGCAACTCTCTTTTCCTTCAGGCTCAGGTCATGAAGGCTGCACATATCCTCACTTCCATTAAATTTAGGATTAATCATAACAAAGAGACATGTCTGAGTAACTTGCATTCATGGTATATCATAAGGATTCTGCTTTGGTTTTCACTCAATTTGCTGTCTCTTTCTCTCTTTCCATCTCTCTCTCTCTCAAGGTTAGGATCTAAAAGATTTTAATACTTGCCATTTATTATAGCCAGTATTCTGCTACATATGTCTGTCTTGGTCAGTGATCCAATTAAATATGGCAGAGCAGGAGCATTTTTGTGGCATGAGTCATTATGAGCTGTGCTTGAAGTACTTATCAAAAAGGAGATATAGGTAGAGCAGTCACCAGATTTATAGATTGCTCTGCAATATCACTTGTCATGAGATCCTTGGGGAAATGCTCAGATGGAATTTGAGAGTCTGGTACCTTCATATATTAATTTTTTTTCTCTCTGGAACTGATAGAGCTAGTAGATTATGGCCATTGTTTATTTTTTTATTTTTATTTTTTATTTATTTTTTTTCAATATACAATGTAGTTAGTTATTGTGTCCCATCACCAAAACCTCCCGCCCTCCTCCCTCATGGCCATTGTTTTTAAGCAGAGAATGTCATGCACCCCTTGCTCTTTCCTAAAAGCAAGGCTGTGTGTTTACTTGAAGGGGACATGAATAACATTTTCAAATATCTTGCTTAAGCACAGTTAGTTTAGGGATCCTCCTTAATTTCTCTTTCTAATACATGCAATGAATAGGAAAAAAAATTATTCCTTTGAGTCTCAAATGAGGCAAAGGGGAAGTTATTATTGGATTCTGCCAAAATCTCATAATTTTTTCCTTATAAGAAAATATTGATTCCCGCTCACTGGCTGAGCGAGGCGCGGGAGCAACACATCCGCCTTGGCCGTACAGCAGCATGGATTATATGAATAAACCTCATTATCAGCCATTGCTCTTCCTTCATCTATTTGTCTAAAGCTAAGTGATGTCTTTTATATGTGCCTGAGGAGAAACCTGCTATCTATCTTGGCTAGGCCAATAAAAGCTAACTATAACAATACAAACTTGTAGGAGAATATTTATCAAAGCCATCTCATTGATCCTCACTATATCCTTTGTGGTTTTTGATTTGGACCTATCCCTTGGTCTTGTGTTTTCTGGTTGATACATTTAGATGGGTCTGCATCTTCTTGAAATATGTCTTGTTGCTGATTCTACTACCTGATTTGATCTTGCCCATCAGATAATGTAGAGAATCTGATGCATGGATGAACATACCCATTAAGGAGAAATAATTTCAAATTTGGTATTTGACAAGATCTGTCTTGTAGGGTGAGATACCAAAAGAGGAATATGTACCACTCTTCCCTCCATATGCTAAAGATTCAGAAAGAAGTGTGAGAACAGCTGGTAGGAGACTACTGAAATCCTCTAATTTCCTTTTTACATTTCTGAAACTCCTCCATTTGCGTGAGCCTTCATTTGTTAGGGACTGGGCTAGAAGTTGGGGCCAGACCCACTAAGAAAAACCAGCTCCTGAGTTTGGGAGTATTTAGGTTTTAGAAGAGCCTCAGATCTGGGTAGAGGACTGAATATCCTAACATTTGAGTTTTCTTTGGTATTGTATGGATATGATATGTAATACAAGGCTTGTGAATGCTTCCACCAGCCGGCTAGCCTCTGGTTCTTGGAGACCTGAGTTTTTGCTTTAAGGTCATCAAAAGATTTGAAGCCTAGATAGGCCTGGGGTATGGAGATAGTCCTAATTTTAGCAGGTCCTAAAAAACTCCCTCTCACGTAGGAACTCCAGGCATTGAGAACCAATTACTTCTCCTGATGAAAGTTTTTTAGAACTCAACCATTTTAACTACCTCTTCTTTCTTCCAGGAATGTATGTTATTTTCCCTTTTTGCTTGATAACTTTCTATTACTCACAAAGTAACTGAGAGAAGTTTCTTAATATGTCTGAGACTCTGTTTCTCCATTTGCAAATTGGAGATGATAGTGTCTGCCTTGCCTACCTCAAAGGGTAGATGTGCCATTGCTGCTCTCCTCCATAAGTTGAAGTGATTGCAAGTTAAGATTAAAAGGGCCTTTGGCTCTCCTAAAGGGAACTTTTACGCATAGAGAAACTATAGATTGGAGACAGTGAGTAAGTTTCCTGAGGTTGGAAGCAGAAGTGTCGTTAGAAGCTGATTCTCTTGCAGACCATGTCAGATTTCAGTGGGTAGATGGTGAGGGCTGGACCAGACTCCTCATTTCCTTCTGACTCCTCTCTTCCCTGCCCTGCAGCAGCATGTGCCAGCCCACAGCACTGGTGTACCTACTACTGGTGTTTCAGGATTGCTGGTTAGCTTTGCAGCAGACATGGATGTCCCTGATAATACTATTGGCTGTTTTCTTTTTTATTACCTAATTGTGGACTAAGAAATGCCTGGTTCTGTGAATTACATGAAATATATAATTGTTTACTTGGTGTCATCTTCGAACATGAATGGGGTATTTATTTTTTCAATTTCATGTAGAAAATATGAAAAAATATTAAGAGATAAGCTGTAATTTAGGTTTATAAAATGAAGTGAGTCCTTGCCATGTCAAAATTTTCTGAAGAACTTAATTGGAATCACTAAACATTAGTGATTTATCAACTGGTGTTTGTAATCTTTAAAGAGGTTAGAGCTTCTTAGAAATACATAGGTGGTACAACAATAGAGCCTTAAAAATTGCAGCTGCTTTGTCAATGGGAAAAAATGATCTTCCTTTGTGATTCCTACCCAACATTTCAAGGAGTGAAGGCAGCGGAGTGCTTTGTATACTTCTGAAATCCCCTTCAGGCTCTTTAAATCTAGTTTCTCTGTCAAAATATCAAGAGGAGTTTATTATGGCTTTATTTAGTAGTGAAGGCAGCGGAGTGCTTTGTATACTTCTGAAATCCCCTTCAGCCTCTTTAAATCTAGTTTCTCTGTCAAAATATCAAGAGGAGTTTATTATGGCTTTATTTAGTAAAGTTATAAATTAGTCATTTGATGAAGCCATCTCTCATAACATCATCTAATAAATGGTATTATAATAAGACATTCTAATTTTAATGCTGCTTACCTGAGAAAGAGTGAGCAAGCATGCATAACGTGCACATTTAAATTGCCAATTGACAATAAATGTGGAGGTTGCAGCTTGAGAAATGGGCTTCTAGAAAAAAAAAATGTAAGGCAAGCCAGACTGCTATGTGAGAATAATTATATCATGTAATTTGCATGCAAATATATTTAAACTAAAGAAATAATTCTAAATTATTCATAGCATAAGGTTGACTTTGTATTGCCATTATTCCCTACATAAAATATATGCTATAAATCATGCTTTTAATGTAGAAGAAAATAGCTAAGGTGAAAATACAGTTTTATCCCAGATGCACAAAATTCAATTGAGTATTCCACGATGAGAGAGGTAATTCTCAATTACAGCATATTGGAATTACTTGATAATCCATTATATGTAAGTAGTTTAAGCAAAATGTGCTTTCTTTTTAACAACAAATTAACTTTTCTTCAAAGGATGTATTTCTACTCTTTGTGTAAGGTAATAACTATTTATTTATAAACTATAAAATATGTAACACTGTTATGCCTACAGCGCTCAGAAATTACTAGGCTATATGTTCATTAAAGAGAAGTAATTACTTTCCAGATATCTTGTCTACAGTCTTTTATTGACCTCATAATGCAATTGCTATGCTTAATAGATTAACACAGCTGTTTATGCAATTCTTTTCACAACATCTGAGTTTGCTACACAAGTTCAATAATAATTCAGACAGGCACACCCGCTTGATAAGCTTAACAGGCAGGAACACGGAGCCTGCCCTACGTAGGAAAATATCAGTTGATAGCCCCAAGGATATGGAAAATGAGGGAAAAATGATAAAATGCTTTTTATGATAATTGATTTGTAATTGTTACTGCCCACATTTGGTCTCACTGGGAAATAGCAGTTTTTGAGGATAATCACTAAAATTATTTGATTCCGATGGAAAACTTATTTGCAGAGTTTGAATTCATTTTCTTAAAGATGTCACAAAAATATTTATAGATCACTATGGTCATGAAAATACAGGAGAAGTTACAGCAATGATAATGCAACAATTTTTTCTTCCTCAGGGGTATTTTTTATTTGTGTGCTTTATATTATTTCAAGTTTTCATCCAGTATTTTTCTGACAAGAACGAAGAAGATATTGACATGAAATAAAAGTGAGTGCAAACTTCACTGGAAGAACAAGCAAAATTGAAGGAGCAGTCTATTATGTAGATTTAAATGATAAGAGTTTGGAAATAGTGGCTGCTTTCTACTAACACTGTGAATTGCCAGATTTATTAAAAAATAAACATTTGAGAATCTGTATGAATGTATACATCTATATATATACATACGTGTGATTATAATTGTTTATGTTGTATGCTCAGGCAAGCAGGATGAAAAATTACAAGGAAATGTTTAAAATCTATTTAAGAGTTAAAATAATATATAAAGTCTCATTTTATACTGGATCAAAATCAACTATTTGTTTAGAAAAACACTATAGTTCTCATTTACTTCTGCCTATAATTTTACTCCAGAAAGAATATATTCTGGGGTAGAAAAATGTACTATTCTGATTATTCTTTAATTATAAATTATCTTTATTTTTAGGAAGTCTTAAAGAGGGCAAAGAGCTAAATATTCATCTCATTGTTTTAGTTTTTCTGGCTAGCAAAAGACAATTTAAGCAACATTTTAAATGTATATTTATTTAGATGATTGAGTGATTAAATCTAAAACTAGTAATCAACCACTTTAAAAACGGACTGCAACTTTGGTAGGGAAAATACAAATCAGTGCTCTCTGCTTAGTATTAGTATCATATGTTGGTATCATTTTTTATTAACATAATACAAATATCTTGCGCAGTGCTACCCCTTTCATTGCTCGCGGCTTTGGAATCAAAATGTCATAGCAAATTTTACTTTCGCTAATAGGTTGAGACTTGTACATTACATTAGTAAAAGTGAACAGTAGTGTGGTATTATGCCAAAATGGCAAGAGAAGGCACATACAATACCCTAAATTACAGCTTGGTTCTCCTTCATGCCTAAGCAGTAACAAAAGGGTGAGAGGTTTGGGTGGTTAGTTTATTATCTTTTTAGGGAAAAGTTCACCTTTCTGCACCTTCTCTATATGCATTGTCAAAATATCACATTATACAATTCACTGGAAGTGAACTTATTGCTAAATACCCATTAGGTTCCCCAGAGATGCCTTACATTAATTGTTTAGTGAAAGCACCCTTAGGCTATCACCAGGGAAGCACATTAAATGCATAAAACGAGAAGTTGACAGAGATCCCTGTAGAACAAGATGCATCTACCCAGCTCAAGACTTCTCCGGGAAGAATCCTATGTGGCAGGGTTGAAAATGGTCATTTGGGGTGGGGGTAGTTTTTCTCCTTTTTTCCCTACCGATGCAAACATACAAATTATATGGGAGAAAAAAATCCGGGAAGAATCCTATGTGGCAGGGTTGAAAATGGTCATTTGGGGTAGGGGTAGTTTTTCTCCTTTTTTCCCTACCGATGCAAACATACAAATTATATGGGAGAAAAAAATAATGCTAGAAAATGATTTTAAAAAGACTGCTCTGTGATTGTAAGCAGAATTGGCTTACGTGTCTTGGTTATGAGGCATCAATGTAGTTTACAGAAAGAAAAATAATTGCGAAAGTTAGAGATGAAGGGTATTGTCCACCTAATGATGTTATAAAAAAAACGATGGCAAACAGTAGAGGAGGGAAATACAAGTTTTGAAGTAAATGAAAAGAATGGGACTGGTAGCAAAGTTTTAGGCTAATGGCCAAATAGGCTGACATAGGAAAAAAAGTTAAGTCACAAAATGAATGACAGTGAATTCTGGCAAAATATGTTTGCATGTCTGTCTGCCACATTGCCTCTGAAAACGTTTTCTGTTCTGAATATAGCACAGATTTTTATCACTCCCTTGTTTAATTACAATTGCTGGTGAAACTATTGTACATCTATTATGCACTATTATGTTTGTTTATTTCACATCATTTTGTTTAGAATGTTTCTAAAAAGGAAATGTAAAAAAGCAAACAAAATATGTGCTTGGTGTCATAAATCCCCCCCGCCCCACACTTCCTTTTTGGTCTGCATTACTGCTAAAACTCCACTAGAGGGGGCACTAGTAAAACAAGAAACAAGATTTTAAACTTCATTGTTTTTTTCTTGGAGGTGAAAATTACTCACACTTCTCCTATGTTACCTGGAAAGGAATATTTTGAGGAGGCTATAGGAAAACAGTGAAGACGTAAAATGGAAGGAAACTTTAGGCCTTTAAAACACTATCATTAACTTTATTTTTTTAAAATTTTAATGTTATGTGCTGCAGTTAAGTATCAGCCACAAAATTCTTGGTTAAATATAGATAAAATTTTATATATTTTTGAATTATGACTGCTGAAAGCTGAAGTGTTAAAGAAGAGATATTTTACTCATGTGACTTTTCTTTATTGATTCTAATTATTACATAATGATGAGAATTATTCTTTGGTTGTCAAATTTAATTTACCTGAGGCATAGGCATGGTCTTACCTTTAGTTCATTGTTTGAGTTACAGAAAAAAATCTTTTCAAGCAAATGGAAAAATGTTTCACCTGTTTGTAATTAATCTTTATCAAGTNAGGAAACTTTAGGCCTTTAAAACACTATCATTAACTTTATTTTTTTAAAATTTTAATGTTAATGTGCTGCAGTTAAGTATCAGCCACAAAATTCTTGGTTAAATATAGATAAAATTTTATATATTTTTGAATTATGACTGCTGAAAGCTGAAGTGTTAAAGAAGAGATATTTTACTCATGTGACTTTTCTTTATTGATTCTAATTATTACATAATGATGAGAATTATTCTTTGGTTGTCAAATTTAATTTACCTGAGGCATAGGCATGGTCTTACCTTTAGTTCATTGTTTGAGTTACAGAAAAAAATCTTTTCAAGCAAATGGAAAAATGTTTCACCTGTTTGTAATTAATCTTTATCAAGTGCCAAAATTTGCCAAGCATTACAAATTTCAATATTGATTTGATGTTGTATTTTATTACTAATATTTCTCTTAAGTCATATTCATTTATGAAGCTTCCTTAGGGAACTAAGTTAACAGCTAACAACGCTGACGTGACAGTAGTACCGTTCAATGTGAGAAGTTGTCTCACCTTGAGAATCCTGGGCATGTCTCTACCTGTTGGTCCATGTGGGCTTTGGCATCAGCAAAGGAAGCCTGTACAGAAGGAGTACAAACTAATCTCTCTTCTTAAACTTCTACGCTTCCTAATTTACAGCACTGACAAAAGTTTAATCGTCAAAAGTTTTAAAGTACCATGCACATTGGATTAAATAACATCATCTGTCCTTATCATAATGCCTGGCAGAATATGTGTGCTCAGTAAATATTAGTAATTTTTTAAAATTATTATTATCATTCCTTTAAACTGTTTATTCCATACACCTCATAATATATAGTTTGGCTAGATTTTCCTGTTATGCTGCCTTTCTTAGTATTTCTATCCAATCTCTTTCTGACTTTACCTAACACAGCTTTTCCAGAGGAAACTGTCCACTCCTTGCTTGAATATCCTTTCTACCCTGACACACTAAAATGTTATGGATTGGTATTTCTTATGACTTGCTCTTGGTAGACTGCCAGTATTTCCTAGAAATGTCAGAAGAATATTTTAGTAAATTAAAGCCTAAGTTTCCTAGCTTTCTAAATTTCATTGTCATTTAAAAATAACTCTGAGGAGAATAACCATCATGTGCTACACATCAGAGTCATTAGAACATTTGATCTGGAATATGTTCTTAGAAATTATTTAGCTCAAATGCTTCAAACAAGGAACCTGAGGTCTAGAAGAGTTACGTGACTGCCCAAGGTCGGACAGCTAGTTGTGAGCTGAGCCATAATTGAAACTCACGTATGTCCTTCTTTCTTCAGGTTTTTCTAAAAGCTCAAATTATTGAATTGATTATGTTCTTGTTTGATTTGGACAATTAAACAAACAAAAAAAGATTTTGTAAGTAGATAGAAGATGGTAAAACGCCCCACCTAAAGAACATTGGCATAGCACTTTAGAGTGTATGAAATTCATAATGATTCTTATACTGCAAAGAAACTTTTCTCTTTAGCAACTTCTTCCTTCTGTTTCTATTAATTCTAATACTCAGTTTAAGTAAGGGCTGATGCCCCTACTATGCAAGCCATTGAGCAAGTACAGGTGGACCATGACTGCTTTGGAAACGGTTAGTTGAGGCACTCAGCTCACTGGTGCTCGTTACAGGATTTTTCCTCCCTCACTGTTCTGTGACCTCGGGTTTGTAAGGAACGTGAAGAGTTGTGATGGTGTTTGGTGCCTGGGGCATGCCACCAACATGGAGAGCTGTCACCATAGCCCTACTCCTCTTTGATCCCTTTCCTCCAGCCTAAAGAAGGGAGGGAAAGAAGAGGGGACAAAGATACCACTTTGATCTCTAATTCCCTGTGGCCAACTGCTTTTCTCTATATCTATTTCGGAACACATCTACTGACTCCCTTGGNGACCATGACTGCTTTGGAAACGGTTAGTTGAGGCACTCAGCTCACTGGTGCTCGTTACAGGTTTTTTCCTCCCTCACTGTTCTGTGACCTCGGGTTTGTAAGGAACGTGAAGAGTTGTGATGGTGTTTGGTACCTGGGGCATGCCACCAACATGGAGAGCTGTCACCATAGCCCTACTCCTCTTTGATCCCTTTCCTCCAGCCTAAAGAAGGGAGGGAAAGAAGAGGGGACAAAGATACCACTTTGATCTCTAATTCCCTGTGGCCAACTGCTTTTCTCTATATCTATTTCGGAACACATCTACTGACTCCCTTGGGGCAATTTGGTGAGTTATAGAAGAAACTGTAGACTTCATGTTCAACTCTCTTAGTTTATAGATTTACAGTGATCAAAATGACTAGCCCAGGGACATTCACTTCCTTATCTATGTATTCACTAAATACGGTATTTTTAAAAAGATTCTTCTGTGTTCCGAGCATTGCACAAACAGTAGAAGAAGTAGAAATAAAACATTATACTAAGTCAAAGTCCAGTGTTTTCACTTAGCTGTGAAGCTTGCCACAAAACTATTAACGATGTTGTTGTCCATATTAAAACAAAAATTTGATTTGACTTGTTTGGTTTTTAAAAGTAGGCTGAAAATTGCATTTTGGGGGAGGGTGCTGTTGTTGAACATTCAGGTGAAATGCCCGATTAACAGTAACAAAACTTGTTCAAAGGAATCCTATTTGTTTGAGGGTGTGTGGTTTGCTTAGGAATAACAGAGGTGTTTTTTTTTTCCCATATTACTATGAAATAGTTTTCCTAAGATATATTTTACTCCCACTTTCCCTCTTTTTAATTCTCTGATTGTTTCACTTTTTGTTAGAGATTGTATTATTTCAAAAGTCGTGTGTGTGTTCAATTTTTTCTGCCTAATAAAGATGGCCAGCCCTATACAACCAGAGACAAAAACCAGTGCATCATGCGATTTTAGTAGCATTTCTGATGACTATCCTGTCCAGCGAGTCTCCAGTCAGTTTATGTTGGAAATTTTCATTGTTTCACAATTCCTTAGCTGAGTTTAGGATAGGAAGACAGACAAGAGGTAATCCAACTGCTAGGTAATACATTTGAAAATATTTGGTTATCCAATTAGTAATTAGGACTCATTGTCAAAGAACCTTGAGTGATTGGCTGGAACAGCACATTTTGATAGAGGGAAAGAGGTAAGAGGTTGAAAATAATACCTCAGGATGGGTAGAATATTGCATTGGGACCAGCCAGGGGGCATTGTGAAGGGAGTAGCATCAGGGGATGGGGGAAATATGAGTGTTAAAAGAGATTAGGAAGGCAGCAGAACAGAGAAGTGGAGGCCCAGGGGTTGAAACAGAACAAAACAAACTCTGGCCCTCATTCACTGTTTTATTTATTCAGCAATTTTTAGCACCTACTATGTATAAGACATTATGCTTTTTCTTTAAAATAGAGGTGGGCTTCTATTTTCATTCAGTCCTCTAGAATCATAAGCAAGTTGGCTGCAAAATACAACATCTGAGGAGTAAGTGTCTATTCTAACCCTGCAGGCAAAATCCACACTATCTGCACTTTTGCCTCAGTCTGTCCTTCGTCCCTTCCCTGGCTGTGTTTTCAGGGGACACCATGAGGATGAAAGAGCAGAAGTGTGGAAGTGGGAACGGTGAGCTGCTTCCACCCATGGAATTGTCGACAGGTAAGCACACAGCATCTGCGACTCCAGGAGAGCTGACAGGCTAGGAGCCAGCTGTGGCTTACACTTGAAAATAATAATAATATCCACTTAGGGGTATGGAATTATTTATCACAACTGGTGGAATTTTTGCCAAAGGCAAAAAATGAAAACATCCGATGAAAAATGTCCTCAGTCCCCAGCTCATCACACTCATGCACCGCAGCAGCTGATTAACTCTGTGACCAATAGTGAACAGTACTGCTGTTCTCACTATTACTATTTTGCTTTTTAAAGGAATTGGGAATTATAGGAATTAGAGCAAACACAGCAATTTACAGGGTTTCTATGAGTACATTTTATGGCAGAACTTGTATGCATCACTGATGTCTCTGAGGGGCCTTCCTTTCTTCTTTCTTTCCTTCATTTTCCTTTTCTTTTTCTACTCTCTTTCTTCCTCTGGTCATTCTAGGGCCCAAGACAGGGGAGTGGTGGGATGGAGACCTACTGGCAGCATTTTTATAAATGCTACAAGTGGGCACTATATATGGCTATGTCGATAGGCTGTGTGGGGCTGCTATTATGTTCCTTAACTCACCTTGTCTTTCTTATTTATTGTTCTCCTGATGTACTTGTTTTGTGCTGTACACCCCTACTAGGAATACGTACCTGTGTAACCGTGCACTCGGTGTGAGTTCTTGCCACCTGGCTCTTCGTGTGACTTTTTAAGAGGATAAAGGCAAAGCAACCTGCTGCCCAGGCTGGGCATCTCTTTGACCCTGGGCTACCAGATTTCTGTCTTTGTGAGAAAAGCCTACATCTGAGGGTCTGGTTTCTGGGCTAGTGTTCAGCCTACATTGTTATCTGAGACCCTGGCTTTAGATTCCCACATCATTTGACGCCCCCC
>NW_007732319.1:81320-82838 GCF_000696425.1 Galeopterus variegatus | reverse complement strand
AAGCAACCTGCTGCCCAGGCTGGGCATCTCTTTGACCCTGGGCTACCAGATTTCTGTCTTTGTGAGAAAAGCCTACATCTGAGGGTCTGGTTTCTGGGCTAGTGTTCAGCCTACATTGTTATCTGAGACCCTGGCTTTAGATTCCCACATCATTTGACGCCCCCCTGTCTCTCAGTCTATATTTCTCCCTGCTTTGTGTTCATGGCATTTGGCCTGCCTTTAATCCTGTGGTTTTATTTTGTAAATATCTGCTCCAGGTTCCACTTCATTTCTGATATCTGAGGATCATTTTGACCCTAATTCTTTGGAACTCATTTCTGAGTTTGTCCTGGGTTTCACAAACCAGTGAGTCCACGGGAGATCCCTGTTCTTTATTTCATTCCCTAAAGAGTTATGGTTAAGGTGCCAAAGCCCCACAATCTCAGAGGGAAATGGGCCTGTTTCTTCTTTTTTTCTCCCTCCTTTCTTTTTTCTTTCCTTTATTTCTTCCTTCCTCCTTCCTTCTTTCTCTACCTTCACATGTTTTCTTCTCTCTTCTTTTTTTTTTCCCTCTTTTTTCTCTCTCTTCCATTCATATGCCTATGCTAAAAATTACAGAATGGAATATTTGGGACTTGTCTAATTATCAGGGTATATATGGTATCATAGATGGTAATACCAATTGTATGACTTAAACCAATAAAAGGCTCCCTTTTGCTATGTTTTCCAAAAGTAAAATATAATCCTTACAGGAATTAATCTTCTAAAATCTAAAGTTATCCTAAGATTCAAGACTCCAATTGTTGGCAGCTTACAGGTTAATAATAAAAAGTTGCTGTCTTAAGAGAAAAAAAAAAAAGCCTGTGTATGAAGCTAAATGAATTAATAAAAATAATGTTTCTAAAACAATATTTAATGTAAATTTTTAGTGTTCATTCACATATCCTCTGGGCTCCACATTTTATTCTGTTGAAAAACATTGAACAGTTTATATGAAGTTCCATGTTGTAGGTAGAAGCCTTGAATAATTTTACAAAAATAAAGAAAATATTTATTTTAAATGTAGTGCATAATTAGTGACATGACATAGCCAGACTTCAAGCAATACATTCCATTCATAATATTTTTAAAAACACATGGTTTTAAAAACACATAATATTTTTAAAAACACATGATTTTACTAGGAACAGCTTCCAGAATTTTAGAATTCTTCTGCTCGCATTAGAAGAAATAATTCTTTAAAGAAAAGTAGTAAAAATTTCCAAATATATGTTCATATTTTTGTATATTCAATCCTGAAATCCAGAAATCTCTGAGAATCCTAAGTTTTAAAAAGTTAATTTGGGGCCGGCCTGGTGGCGCACTGGATAAGTGCGCCGCTTGGGAAGCGTGGCGGCGCTCCCGCCCGAGGGTTCGGATCCCACATGCAGACCGGTTCCCGCTCCATGGCTGAGCGAGGCGCGGGAGCAACACTGAGGGTTGCGATCCATTGCTGTACACGAAAAAAGACAAAAGACAAAAAAAAAAAAAAAAAAAAAA
>NW_007732319.1:73759-80426 GCF_000696425.1 Galeopterus variegatus | reverse complement strand
GACCGGTTCCCGCTCACTGGCTGAGCGAGGCGCGGGAGCAACACTGAGGGTTGCGATCCCGTTGCCGGTTCCCGGTCCGGTACGGGGGCAACACTGAGGGTTGCGATCCATTGCTGGACACGGAAAAAGACAAAAGACAAAAAAAAAAAAAAAAAAGTTAATTTGGCATCTAAAATTGACCAGACCTGACAGGAGGCTATTTATAGTCTTTATTTATCCTACTTTTATGAATATTTATATATTTAGCTACAGAAATGTTAATGTGTTTGGTCATGATCCAGGCCCCAAAGTGTTCTACATAGTATACAGTATGTTATATTTTAAATTTTGCAAAATTCTGAATTACAAAATGTATGGATCCATGTTTGAGATAAGGGATTATGGACCTGTCTGGGGATTATATTTCTTAAGTGGATTGTAGTTGTTATTTAGAATCTAAAGAGAACAAATCATATTCAGAAAAAGAAATTGTGGGTTGGTTGCTGAGAAATATAAAAAAAATGGAGTTTATTTCTTCTGCCACACACATGAAGTGAAACCATTCTGAAGTGACAGCATGCTGTAATAGCTATGCAGCATTGTTCTAATCAATTTGAAAATTAGATAAATCATCTTCAGTAAATATCCTAGTGAACCTAGTGAACGGTCTTAAAGAAAAAGGCAAAGCAAAACATTATAAGAACATTTCATCATACATATATATATATATATATATATATATATATGTAGTGAACGGTCTTAAAGAAAAAGGCAAAGCAAAACATTATAAGAACATTTCATCATACATACATATATATATATATATATATATTTACTTTTGTTCAAAAATAAAAACCATTATTGAAACCATTTTCTTTTTAATTCAAAGAGTTTCTATTAAGCATGTCTTTTGAAATTCCCTGGGAAGTGCACATTGCTCTGATCATCCTGGCTTATTTCTTCAGCCAGTTACTAAGACTGTAGGAATCTTCACATGATTAATCAAGGGCCTTTTCACAAAATCCAATGATGAAAACATTTGACTGATGCCCATCTGGGCAAACAAGGGGAGTTTGATCTCTGTGTGCTCTGCTGAGCTTAATACTTCACTACAGATACATATCAATACTCAATCTATACCTTCCTTCATATATGCCTGAAGAAACCTAGGAAACAAGAATTCCCATGATCCTAAAATCGACTGTCCTTAACTTTTGGCCACTCAATGAATACCACATATTTATGCATATGAGGTGCCATTGCATGTGGAAATAAAACTTGTTAAAGCAATACTGTTAATGTAAGGGCACGCTGTTGCTAATTGTTATTTTGTACACTATGTTCAAGAATCTGCCTCATATAGATACTTTAATATATTATTTAATGAATATGCATTTAATGCTTTAAAATGTTAACAATTGTTTTAAAAACTCTCCAAAGCAAAATATTAACAAGAATTTTTATTTTGTCCAAAGCTCTTTAACAGGAAAAATGCCTTTGATATGTAGTAAGTACATATGAATATCTGCATATATACATGTATAGTATGTATATATGTATTTATAAGTATATATTTGTCGACATGTATCCATGTATGCATAGGTACATATCCATGCTATCTAAAAATTACTGTCACAGTGCAATAAGTTTTTTAAATTATATTTTTATTCACTTTGTTCTCATTTCCAAAATGCCTTGTGATACATTTCTAGTCTAGGATAGAAAATTCTAGATACATGAAAGAAAAAACGGACAATGCAAGCCAGAAAGCATGGCGCTTTCAATGTATGCCATAGGCGATCCTGTGGTTTGTGTGAACCTCCTGCATGTGTCATTTGGCCTCCCCTCTCCCTACTGCCCCTTATGATATCTCTGGTTAGCTTTCCCTGTCATGGCTTTTCGGCTGTTAGACAAGCCGTTCCTCCTGCTTCTTTCTCTTAGTATGTTTGTTCCCCTCTCTTTGCTCTAACACACCACTTCATACACCAGGATCATCCACATGCCTTCTCTTCTCTTCCAATCCACATGCATCACCTCCTGTAACCTCAGCTCTGGACACCTGTTTACATAGATAAATATTCACTAAATTGGCAGGTAAAGGGTCTGCGTCTGAGGCTCATGGCTCATTATCACCAATAGGATATAAAAATAAGAATTCTTGTATTTAAATAACAAGAATTTATTTCAAAAGGTGAAAATATTTTCCTTCCAGTTATTTATTTTTGCTGTTTGACTTTCTAAGAGAAAAAGACATCAGAGAATCAGTGTGGTTTTATTTCAACCATGGCTATTTTCCTTTAGTAGAACTGCGTATTGTTGGGCACTTGTTACTTTACTAACACAGTGAAACTTTATTCTGTTAACAATGGCATAAGTTTTATTTTTCTGAGATAAAAGGGCAAAGGAAGCCCTTTTCTAGCAGCCAGGAAATTTTGTCATGATACAAAAAAACAAAAAAAAAGAAGTCATTCTGTTTCCAGCACGAGATTTTAGTCGGTATTTCCACGCTGACCATGATGATTACGGGAGTGATAATGCTTCATTTAGTCCTGTGTGCAGCTAGCTGTGCACTCTGTTCAGAGCTCAACCTTTTAGTATTAATATCCTTAGAATGAGAAACTGTGAAGTTGTATTCTAGGCCTGATTCATCAGAAACAGGTTATGTTTGCCCTTAAAAGGCCACTTTGAGAGCAAAGCAGGGGAATGTGTGTCCTCACTGTGAAGCTTTTCTATATCTAGAAGTGTGGGTAATCAACTGAGATTCTGTGAAAGACAGGAAGATGGGCCAGCCTGAGCGTGTGTTCTTAATGCCTTGGGTATCACGCAGATGGGCTGGGCTGTATGGTTTGTTTTTTTAAAAAAAATTGAAGAATCACTGTATTTCTGCATATACCTACCCCACCAGCAAATTTTCATGGCCACAGACCAAGATAAGAAAGGCATAGAGAGGTGGATACAGTAAATTTTCAACTTGAGAAACTCTGCCAAGGATTTACATGTTACTTCCCCCCTAAAGGATTTTTTTTTTTTATCTCAGTTGGGAGTTTGGTTTTAAAAGTCACCCAATAACTTACAGGTATTGAAGTGTCTCATAAACATTGAGAAGAAGTGGGGCCAGAAGGAAGAACTCTCCCTTTAGCAGAATGATGTATGACTGATTCCTTCCAAGTGTGGAGGACTAGAAGCTGGAAGAAGACTCATGAAGCCAGACATTCAATGGCTAGAGAGGTGAGGGATTTGCACAAGGCCTCACAGCATGCCAGGGAAATAATGGCATCCTAGCTTAGGGTATTTTAGTACTTACAGTTGTTTATTTATTTATTTATTTGTTTTTTTGAATCACCAAGAAGCCATATTTCTCTAGCCTTGCAAAGCTGAGGCAGCTTCTCTGCCTGGTTTAATCTGAGTAGCACAATATATTCCTACTTTAACTATATCAATTTATAAATATCAACATTAAGAAGTTTGTATACTCATGACCATGGTAATGCTGGGTATTCAGTAAATGAGCACCAAATAATTATCTGCTATAATGATGATGCCACAGAATGCCCAAAGTTACCAACATGAATTAAAGATTTTTAACTACTTTTCAGATGAAAATAAGAGATTATTTTAAGCTAGTCAACTACTCTGAAAAAATTAGAATTTCTGTACTCTTGGTTAAATTTATGTGGAAGTGTTGTAAAGCATGTAATTTCTATTCTCTCATAATCTCCACGTAGAGACATTCTCATGCCTGTTTTTCCAACATGAAAACTCAGAGAGAGAGGTTAAGTGACTTGTCCAGTGTTACGCAATGAGTCATAGAGAAGTTTCCTGTATGTTCTAAAATTGAGTTTCAAAGTTTTACATTTATGTTTTTCCTCCAACTAGATGATGTCTTGAGAATAGACAGCACAGCTAATACTATGGTGTCTGTAATTTATCTAGTGCCTTCAATGAACAACTCTATTTTCCTGCTAATTTCACTGGGTAGTGGTACTTGATTACGTATTATAATGAAATAAATATAATGAGTTGCTATAACCTCACTCAACTCTACTTGAGAATTTCTATGCTTCATGGAGAGGTGAAAATACTGACTTAACCTTGAAAATTTCTTATCTCAACCATCCATCAGACATTGATTGTTGTGTGGTAAAGGTTGCAAACTGTTCTGGGCAGGGTTCACCATCAAAAATACATCGTGTCCCCAAATAGCTTTCCAGAACAGCCTGATCTTGTTTCTGTTTGGCTCCAAACATCAAGTGGTCCCTTTGGAAAGAAATCTCAAAATCCATTCAACCTAAAAGTTCTGAAAAGCTTAGGAAAGAAGTCAAATATTCCACACTTGCAGATCAAACTCTGTAAAATATCCTAACTGCTAAAGAATATTTTGGGATATGATATATTAGAAAATATATTTTAATTCAACGTTATCTCCTGAGAAGGGTGAGCCACGGTGACTTTCCAATCCTGAAAATAGAACACTCTCCTGGCACTACCTTCTGAAAAAGAGCGACTTGTTGGAGGGAAAAAAAAAATAACCCTGCAATTATCTAACACCAGACAACTTCCTGATTCCAGCTCACCTAAGCTATTTTTTTTCCTGCTCGGAGAGCAAAGTGAATGCTGCAAGTAGTCAGAGTACTAATGGTCTTCTCCCCCAAACACATTGTTTCTGTTCCTCCCCCCTGAAACCTGAAGCAAGGGACTGGAGAGACTTCAGGAGCCTCTTCCCGCTATCACTTCACAAGCTAGAAGGTGACAGCTTCGCCAGGGACTAATGCAGTCCGACATAATTGAATGTGGCCTGGAGCAAAGCAGCTGCCTGCAGCCACTCTTGATTGTAGCTGTCATCAGGTAGAGCCTGCTGCAGGAAAATACATTCCAGCGAAACGCCATCCCACCACTCAGCTCCATGGTGATAGCTTATTTACCCTTTCGCTGTGACCACAGTTTTGTAGTTAATAATTGTCAGTATCACACTGCTGAGTGAGTGCAGACGCTGGGTCTTTGAATTATCGATAATCTTTTTAGTCATCTCTCTCTCCGTCTCTTTTTCTCTTGCTCTCTTGTCTCTGGAATTAAATCGCAGCCTGGAATTCTGTTTAGCCACCAGAATTTGATCTGTTTCAAAAGTACTACTACTCCATTCATTTTCTACTTTATTTAATGTATTCAACATTTCTTTACAAACAAAACAACAGAAACAACTAACAATGTCTTTACTTTTTCCTGTTTATTGCAACATCTCAGAAAATTATTGGCACTTTATTTAATGTATTCAACATTTCTTTACAAACAAAACAACAGAAACAACTAACAATGTCCTTACTTTTTCCTGTTTATTGCAACATCTCAGAAAATTATTGGGCAAATTAAGTTTTATGAGTAGAATTAAAAATATTTGGCATTTTTAGATTTCTCTTTAATTGATTATAAAAGCTCACTAAATGCAAATGAGTGATTCAAAGTATTGTGTTTTGTTCCAAATAGAGAGACACAGTTATTTAGGGGGTCAGGTTAAATTCTTTTCAAATAACTTAAGAGTAAACATTTTATAGGCAAATAAAATAACATGCAATAAAATAAACATAGCTATATTTAGCATCTGTGTATTTTCATATAAAAAAGCAAGCTGTGTCATTTTGTAAATTGAGATACAAGTGAATAGAAAATGGAAAAAAAATCAGTATGATTTGGATTTTGTGAATTATTTTATTCTATTAATTTTGCTTTTATTCTTGGTGTAGTAATTCAGTGTTTTAAAAATCATATAAATATTTCTCTTATTTGTACTCATTTAACTTTGAGATAAGAATTAAATTCTTTATATAACATTTGCTGCAATTGCGAGATTGTGGTGTGAGCTTTATTTTACAGTGAGAGAGAGATGCCCAGTGTTTCTAAGACTGATGCAAGCACATGAATGTCAGATGACAATACTAAAAAAAGAGTGCTGGATTCTTGAAACCAGTTTAAAATCATAAAATTTATTCCTTTCTTGGAAAGTTCAATTATTTTATCACTACCCTGTTCCCACCCAACTCTCTAGTATCTCTAATCAAATTTTGTCTATATCTACCCACGTGGCACAAAGCACCCCCTCGAGTCCCCCCAGAAAAAAAAAAAATGATTCTTTCTGGTATTCAGGAAGGTATTTTATAAATATATTTCAAATAAGTGGCTAAGGTAATATCTGCATGGCCAGACTGAAATCCAACCAGACTGTCATTTTATTGGACTACTAAGACCAATATTTTTGTTCTTTTCTATACAGCTAAGTCATGGCTAAATCAGTTACTATTTACTATTCAGCCCCATATATTCATGTACTTAAATGTAACCAAAGAGATGCAGAAAATTGAACTATTATCTGCTGTATTCTAATAGCAGTATGCCCAATAAGTCTAAATTTTTCAAATTCTAAAATGTCTTCTTTAAGGGTCATGTAATTGAGATATGCTACCTGTATTTCTTAAGTTTCTTAAGAGAGCTACTCATCTCTCTAATATATGGGGCTGAATAGTAAATAGTAACTGATTTAGCCATGACTTAGCTGTATAGGAAAGAACAAAAATATTGGTCTTAGTAGTCCAATAAAATGACAGTCTGGTTGGATTTCAGTCTGGCCATGCAGATATTACCTTAGCCACTTATTTGAAATATATTTATAAAATACCTTCCTGAATACCAGAAAGAA
>NW_007732319.1:71952-73401 GCF_000696425.1 Galeopterus variegatus | reverse complement strand
AATACTTGTATTTATGAGTTCACTATGTGGGTCTTAAAGATTTTCACGTTTTATTTTCTTTGATGCTTTCAATAGCCCTTTAATGTAATCTGTGCTGCTTGACAGTATTAAATTAGAAGGTAGCTAGTGTGAACTCCTCAGTAACAAATTCAGGCCTTCCCTTGGCAAAGCAATAGTATCTGTGGGCTGACCTGTTTAAAGAACAGATTCTGCATCATTATAAAATTTTACTCTAGAAGAAAATTGCTGCAAACAAGTATATTCTAGTATTTTGCATGATATTTCTTCGTGAAATAAATTTCCTGCTTTCCCTTTTTTGTAGATATTAAGCTATAGATATTTCTAAGTTTAAGATTTAAGGCAATTTCCTCAGTAATTTAATTTTCTGGAATTCATGTATGGGAAGATATGGATGGGGTGAATATTTGGTTGGGGAGAAGGTATTGCTCTGATTTGTGTGGGTCATTTCTGTAACCCAAAATGTCATGACTAGTGCCCACCACATAAAGATGTATAGAGGTGCAGAGATTGAAGTTTAAGTGCTAAGGCATAGTATAGATAAAAGTCGCTTCCCAAGTTGAGAGTTTTTTCTCAGTATCCTGAGGTAGTGATATTGAAATTGGGTGGGTATGCACACTGCTTAAGGCTGACATCTTAAGAGTTAAAACTCACTTCTGATTTATAGATGGTAAACCATCAAAATGCTCTCTTCTACTCATCCTGGAAACAAATAAAGAGATAATGTTATGACCCTGCATCCCAATCCTGCTATTAACTTGGTCATTTAGAATCATTAGAGAGTGTCAGCATTGAAATTCCAACCGTTTACAGAGGCTGAATTTCATAAACTGCTTGTTCACAAGCCTACTTTACTTTGCCTGAAAAAAATACAACACAAATTTATGATTACTTTCTAGATATTAATATGCATCTATATATATGTGTGTGTGTGAATATAACAATAATATATACATATCATTATTTCAAACATTTTCAATGAAAGGATAAAAAATAAATTAGTAGATGAACCTTAAATGTATTAGGAAGAGAGAGTGGTGGTTAGCTTTTGATTTGGAGACATTCTGACACCAAAAAAAAGTTCTTTTATGTGGCTCTACACAGAGAGAGAAGAAGTGGTCCCCCAAAGTTTTAGTGTTCTTTTGGCTCAAGAAATTTAGCTATGATGTAACCATACTTCAGAGTACTGTTAAACACATTGTTTATAGATGCTCTCTTTACCAGGATCTGTTCATTTCAAGTAACAGTCAAAATCATTTGCTGAGGGTTCTGCTATTTCAATTTTAAATATACATGTATTTTTTTTTTCTATTAGGTGTGCTGGTCAGCAGTAGTTTTTTTGTTTGTTTGCTTGTTTGTTTGTTTTTTAGTGAATGATGGCTTTGTAATTTTACCTTGTCAGGTGTGTAGGCAGTCTATATTTCTCCTCCT
>NW_007732319.1:67859-71645 GCF_000696425.1 Galeopterus variegatus | reverse complement strand
TGAATGATGGCTTTGTAATTTTACCTTGTCAGGTGTGTAGGCAGTCTATATTTCTCCTCCTGTACTTTTCTTTTAAGTTACTTGCATTTTACTCTCATGTTTATCAAAACATTATTCACAAAAGCCAAGATATGGAGACAACCTAAGTGTCCATCAATGGATGAGTGGATAAAAAAAAGTGTTATGTATATATTCATGTATACACCACACACACACACGCACACACACACACACACACAGAGAGAGAGAGAGAGAGAGAGAGAGAGAGAGAGAATGGAATATTTTTTCTGCCTTAAAAAAGAAGGAAATCTGACATTTGCAATAACATGGATGAAGCTGGAGGACACTATGCTAAGTAAAATATGCAGTCATGGAAAGACAAATACTGCATGATACCAGTTATATGGGGAATTTTTAAAAAATTGAACCTATAGAAGCAGAGAGTAGGATGGTGGTTACCAGAGGCTGGGAGGTAGGGAAAACAGGAAGATGTTGGCCAAAGTGTACAAATGTCATGGAAAGACAAATACTGCATGATACCAGTTATATGGGGAATTTTTAAAAAATTGAACCTATAGAAGCAGAGAGTAGAATGGTGGTTACCAGAGGCTGGGAGGTAGGGAAAACAGGAAGATGTTGGCCAAAGTGTACAAAATTTTAGTTATAAGAGTAATAAATTCTGTAGACCTAATGTACAGCATGGTGACTACAGTTAATAATAATGTATAGAATTCTTGAAATTTGCTAAGACAGTAGATTGTAAGTATTCTCACCACCCATATACAAAAGGTAACAGTGTGAGGTGATGGATATATTAATTAGCTTGATTTGGTAATCATTTCATGATATATATGATATCAAAATTTCACCTTATATACCTTAATGTATATATTTTTTTACTTGTCAATCATACTTCAATAAAACTGGAAAGAAATTGATTGCATTCCACCTGTCAGTGATCAATTATTTTGCTATAAACCAATGCAGCAGATACCACCAACAGTTGCAGCTTTTTTCATTTACCTCACATTACTTAGTTACTTTACACTTTACAAAGTAAGTATTTTCTTTGGCAGTGGAGATATAGAATTGAAAGATAATGCAAATCTTTCTATGAATTTTTTGAAGTATCCTCGTAGAAGTCCTCTCAGGTAATTAACTTGGAGTTTCCACTAAAAGACCCAAATAGTTATTATTATCTACTGGCAGAATTGTTTACCATCACATGATATTTAAAATAAACTTTAAAAATAATATCAGTGCTACTGAAAATGGGGGAACGGAGACATCAGACAAAATAGTTTTGCATCTTTTAAAAATGTGACCTCCATGGGGCACAGCTGTCTTGGTCAGCAGGGGAAAGAACGGCATAAGCCAAAGCTGGCACTTGTGCGGTGGCTGCTGACAATGACATCGTTCTTCTCAGAGGAGGACTCCACAGTCCATCACTGCCAGTGAGACACAAGTTTGCTGTATTTCTATGAACATGAAAAAAGTATATTTTTAGGAGTCGGCCAACTATGACTAGTCAGCTGTCGGATTGTATTTACATTTGGGGAATGCTGTGAGAGGATTGAAACCACTTGTTTCTCTCTCTCTCTTTCTCTACTTGTCACTGCAATAAAGTTGGCTGTGGCTCCAGGGAGCCCTTGGTAGAGTACAATGCCCAGGGCTATGGGAGATGGAGGCCTCAATAACTGATATGAAAGGTCCTTAATTAAGCACTTAGCATTTCAAGGCAGTCATCACTGCTCGCCCACAGCCCGAGCTGGCAGTCCGTCACCGCCGATAGGCCACCTAGAAGACTAACGTGAGTTGAGTGGAGTCTTTTGTACTTGAGGCGAGCCGCCCCGAGGCACAGGCTGATCCGGTGACCCTCCCAGATACACTTTCTCTGCCGGAAGGAAGAGGATATCGGATGTGACAACACTGCAGCCGGGAAAGGATTTTCCCCCTCCCGCCATCCACCCCACACCCTCTGAAAGATCAGGGATTTGAGGAGAAAGTTAGAATGACAGTGGCACTTTCTTGGCTCAGCAGATCAGTATGGATATAACCAAACCCAATGAATGAATAACGATGAATGTATTATAAAGTAAAAGGGACCCCCCCCCCATTGTAAAATGTCAATTATTTTGCAATTACCCAGGGCCTTGAAAAAGTTAACTAGGAAAGAAACATTTTGTTCCTTTTTTTTTCCCCCACAGCACGTCATTCTCTGGGCATGAGAAACCAGATCAACATAAATGTTTGAGGAAGTTTATCTTTGTATTAAGGAGCTGGGAGACTTGGCAGCATTAAAATGGAAAGGGTTAATGGAATGAACTATAGATTAAATTGTAAAGCAATCAAAGAAAACCAAACAGTTTATAGCAGACAACCATCTTCTGGTGTTTGGGTCTGTGTCAAGCCATGGATGTGGAAAATTAAAGCCATACTGAGAAGGGAAATGAACCATGTCTAATACATCCCCAGCAATAAAATGTTTTCAGTAGGACTGTAAAACTGTGGCTTACATTAGGAAAAAGAAAATCAAACTATATGTCAATTCCACATCATGGGACATGAAGTGTCCACAAAAATTTATATTACTATTTAGAAGTGTTTCATTCTGGTGTTTTATTGTGATTGGATGCGCCCTCCTCAGTATCTTTTGACTGGTATGAAAATGATTTGAACTACTTTTTTAGCATTTATTTTACATCTATTACCTGTTCTATTACTTTTTATTATTTTATTGTGCTTGTGTAGAGGATTTTGCACAGTTTTCATTATAATGTAACATTAAGTCAATTTATTTGTGTATTACATGCTGTATAATTGCACCTTTCTCTAGAACAATTTGGATTTCATTATCTAACAAATCAGCACTGTTACATTTCTAAAAGCTCTTGTTAGAAATCAAGTGCATTTTCAAAGTAGGACAACAGAGGTCAAGTTTGCACCAAAAAGATTTCTCACTAATGCTGGAAGTATTTGAACATCAGGTGAAGGTCATATTGAGAAAAGAGAAATACTTGTTTCTTTGAGAAAATATTTAATTATTCACTATTGTGCTAGGTTAGGATCAATAAGGATCAATACTGCAAGAAAAGAAATCTTGTAGAACAAAGGGTTCTGACATAGGACATATAAGAGTGAGATATAGATCATGGAACAAACAAATTAATCCAGGAAAAATGTCAATTGTAACTGTGTTTGGTTTATTATTATAAAGGATATCAAGATACCATTTGGATGCTTAGTTTACAAGAGCCATAAATTGTAAATCTACCAGGCACGATGAAGTGTACATGTGTTTTTACATAACTATTTCATAAACTGATCTATGCCTAACACAGAGGTGGTATAAATTATTTCAACAGTCACATAGGTAAAATGCAAAACACTAAAAACACCCTGCAATCACTAAGAAATTGCTTAAGTTGTTAAATCATTAACAAAATGTGGTTTGACGTTTTATAGGTATAATTACATTTTACATTTTCAATGAGTTAGGAGGTTGAAATGTTCATTAACACCACATTTTCTAGACTGCATACTGGGTATTTATCCCATATTATTTTGGGTTGTTTGTTAACTTCTCATGAGTATGTGCTTTTTTTGTTCTTCTTAGACTCTCAGTGGACTCAGGGTAGTAGCCATCTTGTACTGCTCCCATAGCCCTGCGACCCAGCAGAGATAATAGTAATACTGACTTTCTACTACTAATAGTAATAAACATTAAAAAATATTGTTTCATATTATTCCGCTATAAAAAATAATTACTTCTGTCATTTGCAGCTG
>NW_007732319.1:65179-67730 GCF_000696425.1 Galeopterus variegatus | reverse complement strand
AAAAAATATTGTTTCATATTATTCCGCTATAAAAAATAATTACTTCTGTCATTTGCAGCTGCATGGATAGAACTGGAGATCTTCATGTTAAGTGAAGTAAGCCAGGCACAGAAAGACAAATACTGTATGATCTCACTCATATGTGGAATCTAAGAAAAGTGGTTCTCATAGAAGTAGAGAATAGAATAATGGTCACCAGGAGCTGAGAAGAAAAGTTGAGCATCAGGAGGGGAAGTGGTAGATTAATGGGCACAAGCTACAGGTAGATAGGAAGAACAAGTTCTGGTGTTCTAGGCTGAATAAGGCTAATAATATTACAGTGTGTATCTCTAAATAGCAAAAATAGGATCTCAACCATAATCACAACAAAGAAAAGACAAATGTTCAGGGAATAGATATGCTATCTACCTAAGCGAATCTTTGTAGAATATGCATGTATTGAAACAACACACTGTACTCAACAAATATATAAAATTAAACTTTGAAATAAAAAAAGGAGAAAAAATGGTGTCTTTGGTTAATACAAAAAGTTACTTATTTTATTTGGCTTCTAAGAGATGGGTTACCAATGTCATTTTATTTTTTTCTGAAGGATATGTGCTGTATGGGAACTTTAGATATCTAGAGAAAATTCAATTGTCATCTATCAAGGTAAATGTCAAATATTCTTTGATGAACTTGGTGATGCATGTATCAAATCTTTATCAAATAAAGTTGTTTTGACTTAAAAGAGTCCATTATTAAAAATTAAAGGGTTTCATTCAACCTGACAGTTTTACTTGTTATAGAAATTTCACTCGAAATATTCTCAAAACCTTTTAAATAATATCTGTTCGTGAGAGCTCTCCTCTATGCCCAAACTGCTGGGAATATGGGGGAGGATGCTTCAGCAAAAAGTTTACCACACTTTCTTAGACATGGAATAATACTTTATTATATCATGGCCTTTTTTATATAACTAATTATTGTCTTCACAAATAACATATTTTAATAACTTTTCTGTGACATGCGCCTTGTTACTCTCATACAAGCAACTCAAGTAGTTGAGAAAAACAATAAATAACAGAATGCATCCATGCATGTTTAGTGGCTGAAGTAAACTTACATGAAGCACATATTTTAATAACTTTTCTGTGACATGCGCCTTGTTACTCTCATACAAGCAACTCAAGTACTTGAGAAAAACAATAAATAACAGAATGCATCCATGCATGTTTAGTGGCTGAAGTAAACTTACATGAAGCCTTCAACTTTGTATATTCTTTTACCCTTCCCTGTTTCATCTATTTTTTTCTTTTTTGTACTTTCTCTGTAGAGTTATGCTTCTCTTAATTTTTTGATTTATTTCTATTCTTGGGTTTTAGACAAAAGCTTATTTATTGGCCTCCACCTTAATCAGATCTTTATTCCTCTGCAAAACATACTACCTGGTGCTGGCAGTATTAGCCTTTATGCTAATAGTCATATATATCTGCTTTCACTGGGCAAGTTGTATAGTTACCAACAGTTAGGTCTATTTGTTCCCCAAACTTGGTACTTTTCACTGTAATTATATAGTATAAGTATTATATCAATTAACAGATATATGCCAAGTATTTGTCTCTAGGAAAACTGTTGAACACTTATTTTTTATATTTTTGGTGGCTGGCCAGTACAGGGATCCAAACCCTTGATGTTGGTGTTACGAGGCAGCACTCTAACCAACTGAGCTAATGGGCCAACCCTGTTGGACACATTAAAAACACTTGACAAAATAAATCATAATAAAAATTTCCAGCCTTCTTGTGAACAAGGTATAAAAAAAAGTAAGCATTTTCAATTCTGTAAACCTTGCTTTGCACATGGCATTAAGATACTCAATTCTAAAGAAACCCAAACTAAAAATAGTACACAGTTTATGGGCATGATATTTACCTTAAATAATAGAAACTCCAATCAAAAGTTAAAAGACTTTGGCCCTATCTCAAAATATTGATGGAAGAACAAATGGGTATTAATATTTACTAAGGTAAAATAAATGTTTAATAGATGTATACATAGATTATTTGATTCTCCTGATAATACCAGTATACATAGTGATAATTGAATTCAAGGATTTTTGCAAAATATATCAAAATCAAAAATCAGTGTAGATACATACCACAATAAAAATCCAAGTATCTAGACTTATATGCATCATTCCAAAACATAACCAGGCAAAACAATGCAAAACAAAACATAGTTGTTTACATAAAAAATGAGCTAACATTTATATCTTTCATATTGAGAAATTGACAGGCACTATTTCAGTTTCTTAGTTTAACTAAGAGTAAAAAATTAAACACAATTGTATTTAATTTTTTAAAGTTAAAAAACAAATCATATTTAATTTTTAAATCGTATTTAATTTTTTGAAAGTTAAAAAAATAAATTTTTTAGCCTGCTTTTAAAACAAAATATGAACAACAAAACACAACAACAAATGAACAACAAAAAAACGAACAACCAAACACAACAACCCCCCTTATCTGCAGTTTCATTCAGTTACCCACTGCCAAACATGGTCCCAAAA
>NW_007732319.1:62937-63595 GCF_000696425.1 Galeopterus variegatus | reverse complement strand
AAAAAAAACCAGTATATATAGGTTTCAGTATGACTCAAGGTTTCAGGCATCCACTGGGAGTTTTGGAACATAGTCTCCCCAGATAAGGGGGATACTACTGTATATCTTACTAATTATTAAAGGAGAAAATGATAGAATAAAAACCTATGGTCAAAGGTTGGAAAAAATAAACCATTTACAATGTAAATAAAATGACAAATATAAGACCAAAAACATAATCAACATAATATACAGTCATACCTGGCAAAACAATATTTCCATCCACCATGGACCACATATACGACAGTGCAATAGGCTATATGATATAGTTTAGGTGTGTAGTAGGCTATAACATGTAGGTTTGTGTAAGCATATTCTGTGATGTTTGCACAGTGATGAAATTGCCTAACAATGCAATGCATTTCTCAGAGATCTCTGTTGCTAAGAGAAGTATGACTGTATGTGGATTATACATACATGTATTTTATATGTCTTAGGTTAAACATAGTTTTAAAAGAAAAAGAATATGAAATTCAGTCAAAACCCAAATCAATTATCACCAAAAATTAAATAAAGTTTGTAAAAATACAAACAAGCCAGATAATAATCAGTAATAGTTATTAATACCATTATAATTTGAGTTCAAGTTAAAAGCATAATATGTAAAAAAAAAAAAAAA
>NW_007732319.1:60270-61909 GCF_000696425.1 Galeopterus variegatus | reverse complement strand
AAAAAAAAAAAAAAAGGTTAACTACTTTAAAAGTAATGATAAAGAGTATGATCAAAATAGTTATATAAAGTATAATGAACTTAAAAGTCTCAAATTACACAGCAGAGAAATATTTGAAGTTAAGTTCTGGTATTTTAAGAATTGAACATACAGTAATAGAAACTATTAACACACCTCTTGATTTCCTGATAAATCCAGAACACGAATTATAAGTAATGATATGGGTATTTAAAATAATTTAAGTAATACAATTAACATTGTTAATCTAATAGACATATTAAAATTTGTGCAAAAAACACAACTTTTCTTTACACACCCATGAGACATTTTTAAAAAATGTTCATATATAAGGCTACAAAGAGAAACAATAAAAGTAGAAATATTGCAAATCACAATTATCTTTATATAATAAAAGTAGATATAAATATTAATTTTGGGAACAATTGATAATCTCTCAGCCATTTGGAAGCCCTTACCTCTGCTCACCCAATCGTTCTAAACAATCTTTAGTTAAACTTCAGTTTATCTAGGACAGTGTTCCTCAGTGTATTCGAGGACCACTTTATTGGGATAAATGTAGGTGTTTGTTAGAAAGCAAATATTCTCAGCACCTAATGCAGTCATTTCAAAACATAGTTTTAAAGGGTGGTACTGGAGAATCTGTGTTAGCCATCCAGGTGATTTTTGACCAACAGTGATCTAGAAATTAGTGGTAATTATCTCTTAACTGTAAGATTGAAAAGGAAAACCAGAGGCTTCTGATTGAAGATGGGAGATAGAGCATATGTTTATCTCTCCTCGAAATACCCTTCTGAAATGCTATAAAAGGAATAAACACATACAAATCCAAGAAAACGTTGATAATAGTAGACAAAAGTAAATGATAATAGATAAAAGTTGAAGAGCAAGCATCCGCTTCAGGCATGAAGAGGTTTCAGAAGTTCTGGAAGATAAACAGACGGAAGCAGTAGTTGACGTAGCAGAGCAAAGAGAGACACAGCTCTACTATTCATACAGGAGCACATGGACAAGGGAGTCAATCTGCCTCTCAGAATCTTATAGAGGGTTAGACCCAGGAGAAACCAGAGTGCACGGTGAGAAATGTGGATAAAAATAGGGAGACTTGTTGAACATTTATATATGGGAAGACTCACAGCCCCTCCCACACCCAAAATACATAATAATGTGGTCAGATGTCTCCTCTCTCTATTCTACAAATGTACAGGAAGGAAAATGGAGGTTTCTTGCATGGAGAAAGTGAACAGCCTCAGAGAAAAGAACTCCGTATTCTGTATTTTTGTCTTCCCCTAACAAGTTGGCTGGCATTCTGATGATCCTAAAACCGAATGTTAAAGTCAATAATTCAGAAATACAAAGCTCCCGATCAGTTGTTTACCATCTTATAATTATGAATAGTTAATCAAGGATTATCAAACATTTGAGGAAATTCTTCAACATGAAAAAGGGAGACCCCCCAAAAAACCAAAACCAAAACCAAAAAAGCCATATTAGAGTAGCTAGACATAATGAAGTTCTAGCAAAAGATATTTACAAAGGTATTGTATTAATCTGTTTCTGTTGCTTATAACAAAATATATGGAACTGGGTTACTTATAAAGAAAATGAAATTTATTGCTTA
>NW_007732319.1:52710-59216 GCF_000696425.1 Galeopterus variegatus | reverse complement strand
CAGTTAAGTGGAGAGTAAGCTTCTAATGGACTTTGGGAGACGCAAGTCAATCAGCCCACAGGAAATATTAAATAATAATAATAATAAAAGAGCAAGAAATTGCAACAGAGAAAATAAATCAGAAAACAACTCAAATTAAAAAATTTAGCAGAAAAGCTGAAATATATGATAGAATAAATCTCTTAGTTAGTAGAACAAGAAGATGAAGGGACAGAAAACAGGAGAGAAAATAAAAGCCATATAGGATTATTCTTTGAATTCCAATACCTGAAAAACACGAATTCTCACAAAAGAGAAGAGAAAAAAAAAAATATCAAAGAAATAATAGAAGAAATTTTCATAGATGTGAAGGTAACGAGGCTCTAGATCTGTGTGTTCAATACAATAGCTACTTTCTGCAAACAATCATAGATACATACTCAAAATAAAATCCAAATATGTTGTCTGTAAAGCAACATAAATCACCCAGGCAAAATAAACTGGGAAGCTAAAAGGTAATAAAACAACACCTTCAAAGTTCTAAAGAAAATATTTTTAAACTTAAAATCTAAAATCAAGTTCTGTATCAAACTATTTATAATTATGAGGAAAGAATATAGATATTTTCTGACCCATAGCAGTCATAAAATTTACCCATGTACTCTGTTACTGTAAGCTACTTAGGTTTCAGCAAAATCCGGGAGTAAACCAAGAAATAGAAGGATATGGGAATCAGAAAAATGTGGGTTAGCCCAGAACAGCAGTTAAATGAGGTTGCAAGGTAAATTTCCCCCCAATCTCCCTAATGTGTGTTACAAAAAAATTCATATATCCTTGTAAACATAGCTTTGATCATATCTCTTGGAAACTGGATTATAATAGTAAGAGAAACTTACTGTCATCTCGCCTTCGGTTACATTATGAACCGTTTCTTATTAAAGACTCAGGCCTATATTGTTTTGCCTTAATTTGTATGTTTCTCCCACTATTAGACTAGGAGGTACTTACACTGGTATATATATCCAATATATGTTTATCCTAATATATATCCAATTGTATCTGCGAAGAAAGATGTCTAGAATTTTGTTCACTGAAGAATTGTTATGTGCTGTATTTGGATGCTGGGATTTTGGAAGTATCTATCTACCTACCTACCTACTTCTATACCACCCTGTATTGCCTGAATTCTTTCTGGCACACACAGGATCATAAACTATAAACACACAGGTAGTTGCAAAAGACTAGAAAGTAAACTAAACAACTGCAAGTAAGAGGACTAGTTGAATAAATCACAGTATGTAGACATAAGGGAATAATATATAGCCATAAACATGAAGATCTTTAAGTACTGATATATTGTTAAATTAAAAGAGCATTGTTACAGTTTTATAAGGTATTATTTGTGTAAGAAGGAGGGAAAAAAGAATATATATTTGTTTATGCATAAATATTTCTGATAGAATCCATAAAACAGATAACTGTTGTCTCTAAGGAAGGAATCGGTATGATTTTCGGGCAGGAGTGAGACGAATTTTCACTCTATGAGGTCCTTAAAAAATAGACTTTATTTTTTATAGTAGTTTTAGGTTCACAGAAAAATTGAGCAGAAGTTACAGAGATTTCCCATATACACATATACCCCTCCATCCCCACACATGCATAGCCTCCCCTATTATCACAACTGATGAACCTACACTGCACATTATTATCACCAAAAGTCCATAATTTACATTAGGGTCCATGCTTGGTGTTGTATGCTGTGTGGGTTTGGACAAGTTTACAGTGACATGTATTCACCAGTATAGTAACATACAGAGTAGTTTTACTGTGCTAAAAGTACTCCGTGGCCCACTTGTTCATCACTTCCTCCCCCTTTACCCCTAGCATCCACTGATATTTTACTGTCATTGTTTGGCCTTTTCCTAAATGTCATATGGTTGGAATCATACATTATGTAGCCTTTTCAGATTGGTTTCTTTCACTTAGTAATATGTATTTAAGTTTCTTCTATGTGTTTTTATGGCCTGATAGCTCATTTCTTTTCAGCACCAAATAATATTCCATTGCTTAGATGTACCACAGTGTCCTTATCCATTCACATACTAAAGGACAAAGTGGTTGCTTACAAATTTTGGCAATTATGAATAAAGCTGCTATAAATACATATTTGCAGATATTTGTGTGAACATAAGTTTTCAACTCCTTTGGGTAAATACTAAGAAGCGTGATTGCTAGATTATGTGGTAAGAGAGTCTGTTTAATTTTGTAAGAAACTGCCAAACTGTCTTCCAAAGTAGCTGTACAATTTTGCATTCCCACCAACAGTGAATGAGAGTTTCTGTTCTACATTCTTTCCAGCATTTGGTTTTATCGGTATTCTGGATTTTGGCTTTTCTAATAGATGTGTAGTGGTACTTCATTGCTCTTTTAATTTACATTTCCCTGCTGACATATGATGTGGGGCATCTCTTCATATGCTTATTTGACACCTATATATCTTCTTTGGTAAGTGCTGTTAAGATCTTTGGATCTTTCATAAGATCCCTTGTAAGCATTGTTAAGATCTCTGGATCTTTGTTAAGATCTGTTTTTTAATCAGAGTTTTTGCTTTTTTATTTTTGAATTTTAAGTGTTTTTTGTATATTTTGAATAACAGTTATTTATCAGATATATCTTTTGTAAATGTTTTCTTCCAGTTTGTATCTTGTCTTTTATTTATTTTTTTTTTTATTTTTTTTCCTTTTTGTCTTTTTTCGTGACTGGCAACGGATCGCAACCCTCAGTGTCGCGCCCGTACCAGACCGGGACCGGCCACGGGATCGCAACCCTCGGTGTTGCTCCCGCCCCTCGCTCAGCCAGTGAGAGGCCGGTCTGTATGTGGGATCCGAACCCTCGGTGGGAGCGGCACCGCGCTTCCCAAGCAGCGCACTATAGCAGTGCGCCACCGGGCCGGCCCCTTGTCTTTTATTTAGACTGTCTCACAGAGCAGAAATTTTTAATTTTAATGAAGTCCAGCTTATCTGGTATTTTTTCCATGGATATGTCTTAGGTGTTGTATCTAAAATGTTATTGCCTAACCCAAGGTCATCTAGATTTTCTCTTTTGTTATTTTCCAGGAGTTTTATAGTTTTGCATTTTACGCTTATGTCTGTGATCCATGTGGAATTAATTTTTTGTTAAGGGTATATGGTTTGTTTCTAGATTCAATTTTTTGCATGTGGATTTTTAGTTGTTCCAGCACCATTTGTTGAGGAGATTATCTTTATTCCATTGTATTGCCCTTGCTCCTTTGTCAAAGACAGTCGGCTATATTTATGTGGGTTTATTTCTGCAATTTTTATTCTGTCCCATTGGTCTATTTGTCTGTTCTTTGACCAATACCACGGTATCTTAATAAACTATAGTTTTATAGTAAGTCTTGAAGCCACTTGTGTTATTTCTCTAACTTTGTTTCTCTCCTTTAATATTGTGCTGGTGATTCTGGCATGTTCCATTTCATAACTTCAGAATTTTGAACTATTTGCATGTATTAATTATTTTAAAATAATATTTAAAGAGCAATATGAGTATGACCTACAATGTCTGAAATGGCTTTTCCCCAATTTTTCACACTAGAAAATTTATAAGATTCAATTAAAAGTTTACTTCTTCAGATTTTTTTCTAGTTACTATCTGTCTTTTGCAGAAGGCCAAGTTTGCATTCCTCCTCTATTCTGCCACAAAACCCTGTGGGTAAATCTACTGCAGTGCTTTGAATATTGTATTACACACCCTTTCAATTCATCATATCTCAAAAGACAGCATCTCCATCCCTCCAAGTCACCCTGGTTTACCAATTCATTCTTAATTTCTTCCTTTCTCTAATCCCTTACATCTTATCTGCAATGTACTGTTGTCGTCCAAGTTCAAAGTAGCAGAAAGTGCTGGAAACTGATTATACAGCACTCGCAGAATGAGTGACTGGTCTGTCCCTGATGGAGATGGTGCTGTCCAGGAGTCAGTCACCTTCAAAAGAAGTTATCAACTTCAAAAGAAATGAGGTGCAAAATATTTGTGTCTGATACAACTATCAAGTTAAAATCCTTCAATATCTCACATATTTTCTTAATCATAATATTCAAGCATTTCAGCAGACCTGATCTCACAGTGACCTTCACACCTTCCTTCCCACCTTTTTTCCTGGCCATCCTGAACTTCTTGTGCCGCCCATGTGCCAAGCTGTCTCAAGTCTCTGGTCTAGTCCCATGTTCTGTTCTTGGTGCTTTATTTTCCTCTTCTTTAGTTCCTCATTCTAAGCCACCTTCCGAAAGTAAATTTGGCTATTATGTATTTCAGGAAGCCTTTCCTGAATCCACCAGTTTTTATTTAAGAGATAATCCAACATGCCCCATCAATCTTCTGTATTTATTTTGATCTTGGCATTTATAATGATTTTCCCCCCTGGGGTGAGCCCCTCAAAGACTGAGATGTTTGTTTTTGACCACTGCATTCCTCATGTTATTATGGGGCTGGTTCTTTTCGTCAAGGCTCTTCCTGTGCAAGAACCAGATATTTACTCAGGTTTGCTCAAGGGAGGTAGGATTTATTGCAAAGATACAAGATGGCTCACAGACATTGGAAATGAAACACCTAGTCTTCACAAGAAATGCAGTTAGAAATAAAACTTCTTTCTGTGTCTCAAGCTGAATTACTTTTCATTTCTCACTAATTCCCAAGTGACACACGAACATGATCTTTTCAGCTTCGCTTTCTCTCTTTCTCCTCTTGTCTTGACAATGTATAGAGGAAACTCTTGTGTGTTTTTTGTTTGTTTGTTTGTTTTTTTACCCCTAAGCCTCTTCGCCTTAAAAACAGAGTCCCACCATTTCTTTTAGGCAAATTTTTTTCCCATCCTGAATATAGCCCATAGTCTCCAGCTCCAAACAAGGGATTGCATGTGACTCAAACTAGGCCATAATATTCTATTTTCTCAAGAATTTTAATTTTGAGTGGAGCAACACACAAAATGTGATTAGAACTGATAAACTCCTCTGAAAGTAACATTATAAAGAGACTTGAGTCTCTATTTACAGAAAGCTCCTGAGTCCTTGTACTGAGACTAGAGTTGCCTCAGATTTCTTTGATTCTGTGAATTACTCAGTCTGCTTACAGTAAATTCCTTTTAATGTTTAGTTTAGTCAGTTTCTGTTGCTAATGGTCACAGAATACTGACATTCTAGTTTTCTCTGTTTGCCTGAGTGCATAATCTTACATGTTCTTTACCCTTAGTTGCCTGAGTACAGTCTCTCTGTTCCCTTGTTCAAATTCTGATAACAGAATCTGGTTGCTGGTCATCTATTTACTGATTGCCTTTAATTTAGGCATGTCTATTTGCTCTTATCTTCTGTGGCTAGGTGTACTGAACTCCATTCTAAAAATATGGCTTCCTATAACTACCCCTGAAACTAGACTGGTGGACAAGAGAAAATGCATGCAGTGGATGATAGGAATCCTGAGATATGTGTACTACTTTGGCTCATGAATCTTGTGACTCCCCTGTCCTGTACCTTCTAAGGTCACCTTTCACTATTTAAAGGCTACTGGCACAATAAGTGATGTGTGTGGATATACAAAGAGTTAATATGGATTCACTTATTTATCTATGCTCTGGAGAATTCTTTAGTTTGAATTCCAGCTCTGCCGCTTTTTAGTTGTGTGACCTTTGGAAAGTTACTTAACTCCTCTAGGTCTCAGTATCCTCATCTCTAAAATAAGGATAATAAAAGAAGTTCATTGAGTCATTGTGAGGATCAAATGAGTTAATCAATGTAAAATGTTTAAAACAGTGCCTGAAAGATAGTAATTTCTAAATAGATGTTAGCTAGCATTATTGATTATTTTTTATTTGTGTTTTTGTTATTATTATTATTGTTTTGCATTTCTATTTTTTCTGTTTTATTTCTTAAGCATAAATAAATATGCAAAGCATTATATAACAACTGCTGCACTATTATTCAGTATTAACAGATGTTATCATTTTAGCATATTTGTATCAGATATCTGATTTTACAAAATAACAACAGAATGCTAAATACAAAGCAAAGCATTCATCCCACTAAGCCTACCTTTTCCCTCCTTACCAGGAATGACCCCTACACTTGAAGGTGGTATGTATAATGATGGTTTACCTCTTATTTATTTTTTTATGTTTATATTTCTTTATTTTTTTATTCTTTTTTAATTGAAGCAAGATTGATTATACATATTTTTGGAGTACTACATTGACTATCATCACCTGGGTACAACATGCGTTGATCATATCAAATTATTAGCATGTTTGTTATTACAAATTGTAATTATTCTTTATGTCCCTTACCCAATCTCTCTCTACCTCCCTCTTCCTCCCCTCCTCCTCTAGTAACAATAGATATGTTCTCTCCTTCTGAAAGATCAACGTATCATTGTGGTCTTTCCTTCCTTCCTTCCTTCCTTCCTTCCTTCCTTCCTTCCTTCCTTCCTTCCTTCCTTCCTTCCTTCCTTCCTTCCTT